>NC_138737.1:24937290-25204915 GCF_965113295.1 Leuciscus leuciscus | reverse complement strand
AAGTCATTAGCACTTAAAAGTTACAAGATGGAGGGAGAGGTATGAAGCAAAGACCTACACTAAATACAAAAACAGAGAGTGGCAGACCAAGCTTCTAGGTAAACAGCACCCTCTAGTGTTTTGAAAGGAAAGGCCTACACTAATGAACAATTATTTTGAAAAAATCAGGGGAGTCAGTCAGCATATATTTACCCCAACTTGATAGCACTTTCTACTGTGGTCGAAAAGAAAGATGCAAAAGTTAGAGTAGATATCAACTGTTATTCAGTCAAGAGGGCAAGGGAATGAAAACTGGCAGCAGAGAAGGATGCAAAATAGTGTCCAAATGTTGCTTTAAGATGTTTTCACTTAAACGTTGATGGGAGAGGCATAAGGGTTTACAATATTGGTTACACTGACAAAGGAAATTCCATAGAAAAGAGGTTGAGTCTTGCCTGTAGTTCACTTCCTCATTAAAACTACCCCAAAGAGAAGCACTTATGAACACAGGACCAATCAATGCTCCCATTTGAAGTAATCTTAATGTGTTGAACTCTGTGATTAAATGAGCATCGCATGGAGAACGCAGTCTGTAGTTCTTGAAGGCAACTGTCTCTTGAAGCACTGATCACTTGAAACTACCCCAACAAATAGCACTTACCAAATACAACAGACAAGTTAGTGCCATGGTGAGGGTACCGAGGGTGACAGTAGTAGCAGCTGAAAATCTTGTCCAATTTCTAGCCTGGAACTCGGTAGGACTGGACGAGATCCTTTGCAGTCAGAGACACGTGGAGAATGTTGCCTGCTTTTAGGAAGAGCAGGTCTGAGCCATGTGGTTCACCAGCACCCAATATAAGTGTGTCCATGCCCCCTTGGCTTTGCCGTGGTCGTTGACACTCTGCCTTTCTGTAAAGCCCATCAAGTTTTGATTGCAGATATAACATCTTTGGAACGACTCAGCATTTTTCAGCATGGGTGGACTTTTCACACATTTAAAAGCACTTCATGCAAATACAACAATGATGAACTTTATTGCCCCTGAATTTAGAAAAGAGGTCAAGTCATTTTTAAAGGAAAGGCCTACACTAAATACATAAACAGGAAGGGGCAGACCAAACCTCTAGGTAAACCAGCACCATCTAGTGTTTACACGGCAACATGATTGCACTAAAGAGAAGCACTTTTTGTTATATAGTATCAGGAATGCTTCCCTTTGTAGTCATCTAAAGGGGCTCTGTAAATGTAAGGGACCTGAATTGTAAAAAAAAAAACATGGGCACAGGGGAGTCAGTCAGCAAATATTTACCCCAACTTGATAGCACTTTCTACTTTGGTTGAAAAGAAAGGTGCTAAAGTTAGAGTAGATATCAACTGATTTTTTTAGACAAGAGGGAGAGTGCAAAAATGGCTGCAGAGGAGGATGCAAAATAGTGTCCAAATGTTGCTCCAAGTCATTAGCACTTAAAAGTTACAAGATGGAGGGAGAGGTATGAAGCAAAGACCTACACTAAATACAAAAACAGAGAGTGGCAGACCAAGCTTCTAGGTAAACAGCACCCTCTAGTGTTTTGAAAGGAAAGGCCTACACTAATGAACAATTATTTTTTTTTAAATCAGGGGAGTCAGTCAGCATATATTTACCCCAACTTGATAGCACTTTCTACTGTGGTCGAAAAGAAAGATGCAAAAGTTAGAGTAGATATCAACTGTTATTCAGTCAAGAGGGCAAGGGAATGAAAACTGGCAGCAGAGAAGGATGCAAAATAGTGTCCAAATGTTGCTTTAAGATGTTTTCACTTAAACGTTGATGGGAGAGGTATAAGGGTTTACAATATTGGTTACACTGACAAAGGAAATTCCATAGAAAAGAGGTTGAGTCTTGCCTGTAGTTCACTTCCTCATTAAAACTACCCCAAAGAGAAGCACTTATGAACACAGGACCAATCAATGCTCCCATTTGAAGTAATCTTAATGTGTTGAACTCTGTGATTAAATGAGCATCGCATGGAGAACGCAGTCTGTAGTTCTTGAAGGCAACTGTCTCTTGAAGCACTGATCACTTGAAACTACCCCAACAAATAGCACTTACCAAATACAACAGACAAGTTAGTGCAATGGTGAGGGTACCGAGGGTGACAGTAGTAGCAGCTGAAAATCTTGTCCAATTTCTAGCCTGGAACTCGGTAGGACTGGACGAGATCCTTTGCAGTCAGAGACACGTGGAGAATGTTGCCTGCTTTTAGGAAGAGCAGGTCTGAGCCATGTGGTTCACCAGCACCCAATATAAGTGTGTCCATGCCCCCCTTGGCTTTGCCGTGGTCGTTGACACTCTGCCTTTCTGTAAAGCCCATCAAGTTTTGATTGCAGATATAACATCTTTGGAACGACTCAGCATTTTTCAGCATGGGTGGACTTTTCACACATTTAAAAGCACTTCATGCAAATACAACAATGATGAACTTTATTGCCCCTGAATTTAGAAAAGAGGTCAAGTCATTTTAAAGGAAAGGCCTACACTAAATACATAAACAGGAAGGGGCAGACCAAACCTCTAGGTAAACCAGCACCATCTAGTGTTTACACGGCAACATGATTGCACTAAAGAGAAGCACTTTTTGTTATATAGTATCAGGAATGCTTCCCTTTGTAGTCATCTAAAGGGGCTCTGTAAATGTAAGGGACCTGAATTTAAAAAAAAAAACATGGGCACAGGGGAGTCAGTCAGCAAATATTTACCCCAACTTGATAGCACTTTCTACTTTGGTTGAAAAGAAAGGTGCTAAAGTTAGAGTAGATATCAACTGATTTTTTTAGACAAGAGGGAGAGTGCAAAAATGGCTGCAGAGGAGGATGCAAAATAGTGTCCAAATGTTGCTCCAAGTCATTAGCACTTAAAAGTTACAAGATGGAGGGAGAGGTATGAAGCAAAGACCTACACTAAATACAAAAACAGAGAGTGGCAGACCAAGCTTCTAGGTAAACAGCACCCTCTAGTGTTTTGAAAGGAAAGGCCTACACTAATGAACAATTATTTTGAAAAAATCAGGGGAGTCAGTCAGCATATATTTACCCCAACTTGATAGCACTTTCTACTATGGTCAACAGAAAGATGCAAAAGTTAGAGTAGATATCAACTGTTATTCAGTCAAGAGGGCAAGGGAATGAAAACTGGCAGCAGAGAAGGATGCAAAATAGTGTCCAAATAATGCTTTAAGATGTTTTCACTTAAACGTTGATGGGAGAGGTATAAGGGTTTACAATATTGGTTACACTGACAAAGGAAATTCCATAGAAAAGAGGTTGAGTCTTGCCTGTAGTTCACTTCCTCATTAAAACTACCCCAAAGAGAAGCACTTATGAACACAGGACCAATCAATGCTCCCATTTGAAGTAATCTTAATGTGTTGAACTCTGTGATTAAATGAGCATCGCATGGAGAACGCAGTCTGTAGTTCTTGAAGGCAACTGTCTCTTGAAGCACTGATCACTTGAAACTACCCCAACAAATAGCACTTACCAAATACAACAGACAAGTTAGTGCCATGGTGAGGGTACCGAGGGTGACAGTAGTAGCAGCTGAAAATCTTGTCCAATTTCTAGCCTGGAACTCGGTAGGACTGGACGAGATCCTTTGCAGTCAGAGACACGTGGAGAATGTTGCCTGCTTTTAGGAAGAGCTGGTCTGAGCCATGTTGTTCACCATCACCCAATATAAGTGTGTCCATGCCCCCTTGGCTTTGCCGTGGTCGTTGACACTCTGCCTTTCTGTAAAGCCCATCAAGTTTTGATTGCAGATATAACATCTTTGGAACGACTCAGCATTTTTCAGCATGGGTGGACTTTTCACACATTTAAAAGCACTTCATGCAAATACAACAATGATGAACTTTATTGCCCCTGAATTTAGAAAAGAGGTCAAGTCATTTTTAAAGGAAAGGCCGACACTAAATACATAAACAGGAAGGGGCAGACCAAACCTCTAGGTAAACCAGCACCATCTAGTGTTTACACGGCAACATGATTGCACTAAAGAGAATCACTTTTTGTTATATAGTATCAGGAATGCTTCCCTTTGTAGTCATCTAAAGGGGCTCTGTAAATGTAAGGGACCTGAATAAAAAATAAAAAAAAAACATGGGCACAGGGGAGTCAGTCAGCAAATATTTACCCCAACTTGATAGCACTTTCTACTTTGGTTGAAAAGAAAGGTGCTAAAGTTAGAGTAGATATCAACTGATTTGTTTAGACAAGAGGGAGAGTGCAAAAATGGCTGCTGAGGAGGATGCAAAATAGTGTCCAAATGTTGCTCCAAGTCATTAGCACTTAAAAGTTACAAGATGGAGGGAGAGGTATGAAGCAAAGACCTACACTAAATACAAAAACAGAGAGTGGCAGACCAAGCTTCTAGGTAAACAGCACCCTCTAGTGTTTTGAAAGGAAAGGCCTACACTAATGAACAATTATTTTTTTTTAAATCAGGGGAGTCAGTCAGCATATATTTACCCCAACTTGATAGCACTTTCTACTGTGGTCGAAAAGAAAGATGCAAAAGTTAGAGTAGATATCAACTGTTATTCAGTCAAGAGGGCAAGGGAATGAAAACTGGCAGCAGAGAAGGATGCAAAATAGTGTCCAAATGTTGCTTTAAGATGTTTTCACTTAAACGTTGATGGGAGAGGTATAAGGGTTTACAATATTGGTTACACTGACAAAGGAAATTCCATAGAAAAGAGGTTGAGTCTTGCCTGTAGTTCACTTCCTCATTAAAACTACCCCAAAGAGAAGCACTTATGAACACAGGACCAATCAATGCTCCCATTTGAAGTAATCTTAATGTGTTGAACTCTGTGATTAAATGAGCATCGCATGGAGAACGCAGTCTGTAGTTCTTGAAGGCAACTGTCTCTTGAAGCACTGATCACTTGAAACTACCCCAACAAATAGCACTTACCAAATACAACAGACAAGTTAGTGCAATGGTGAGGGTACCGAGGGTGACAGTAGTAGCAGCTGAAAATCTTGTCCAATTTCTAGCCTGGAACTCGGTAGGACTGGACGAGATCCTTTGCAGTCAGAGACACGTGGAGAATGTTGCCTGCTTTTAGGAAGAGCAGGTCTGAGCCATGTGGTTCACCAGCACCCAATATAAGTGTGTCCATGCCCCCTTGGCTTTGCCGTGGTCGTTGACACTCTGCCTTTCTGTAAAGCCCATCAAGTTTTGATTGCAGATATAACATCTTTGGAACGACTCAGCATTTTTCAGCATGGGTGGACTTTTCACACATTTAAAAGCACTTCATGCAAATACAACAATGATGAACTTTATTGCCCCTGAATTTAGAAAAGAGGTCAAGTCATTTTAAAGGAAAGGCCTACACTAAATACATAAACAGGAAGGGGCAGACCAAACCTCTAGGTAAACCAGCACCATCTAGTGTTTACACGGCAACATGATTGCACTAAAGAGAAGCACTTTTTGTTATATAGTATCAGGAATGCTTCCCTTTGTAGTCATCTAAAGGGGCTCTGTAAATGTAAGGGACCTGAATTTAAAAAAAAAAACATGGGCACAGGGGAGTCAGTCAGCAAATATTTACCCCAACTTGATAGCACTTTCTACTTTGGTTGAAAAGAAAGGTGCTAAAGTTTTTTAGACAAGAGGGAGAGTGCAAAAATGGCTGCAGAGGAGGATGCAAAATAGTGTCCAAATGTTGCTCCAAGTCATTAGCACTTAAAAGTTACAAGATGGAGGGAGAGGTATGAAGCAAAGACCTACACTAAATACAAAAACAGAGAGTGGCAGACCAAGCTTCTAGGTAAACAGCACCCTCTAGTGTTTTGAAAGGAAAGGCCTACACTAATGAACAATTATTTTTTTTTAAATCAGGGGAGTCAGTCAGCATATATTTACCCCAACTTGATAGCACTTTCTACTGTGGTCGAAAAGAAAGATGCAAAAGTTAGAGTAGATATCAACTGTTATTCAGTCAAGAGGGCAAGGGAATGAAAACTGGCAGCAGAGAAGGATGCAAAATAGTGTCCAAATGTTGCTTTAAGATGTTTTCACTTAAACGTTGATGGGAGAGGTATAAGGGTTTACAATATTGGTTACACTGACAAAGGAAATTCCATAGAAAAGAGGTTGAGTCTTGCCTGTAGTTCACTTCCTCATTAAAACTACCCCAAAGAGAAGCACTTATGAACACAGGACCAATCAATGCTCCCATTTGAAGTAATCTTAATGTGTTGAACTCTGTGATTAAATGAGCATCGCATGGAGAACGCAGTCTGTAGTTCTTGAAGGCAACTGTCTCTTGAAGCACTGATCACTTGAAACTACCCCAACAAATAGCACTTACCAAATACAACAGACAAGTTAGTGCAATGGTGAGGGTACCGAGGGTGACAGTAGTAGCAGCTGAAAATCTTGTCCAATTTCTAGCCTGGAACTCGGTAGGACTGGACGAGATCCTTTGCAGTCAGAGACACGTGGAGAATGTTGCCTGCTTTTAGGAAGAGCAGGTCTGAGCCATGTGGTTCACCAGCACCCAATATAAGTGTGTCCATGCCCCCCTTGGCTTTGCCGTGGTCGTTGACACTCTGCCTTTCTGTAAAGCCCATCAAGTTTTGATTGCAGATATAACATCTTTGGAACGACTCAGCATTTTTCAGCATGGGTGGACTTTTCACACATTTAAAAGCACTTCATGCAAATACAACAATGATGAACTTTATTGCCCCTGAATTTAGAAAAGAGGTCAAGTCATTTTAAAGGAAAGGCCTACACTAAATACATAAACAGGAAGGGGCAGACCAAACCTCTAGGTAAACCAGCACCATCTAGTGTTTACACGGCAACATGATTGCACTAAAGAGAAGCACTTTTTGTTATATAGTATCAGGAATGCTTCCCTTTGTAGTCATCTAAAGGGGCTCTGTAAATGTAAGGGACCTGAATTTAAAAAAAAAAACATGGGCACAGGGGAGTCAGTCAGCAAATATTTACCCCAACTTGATAGCACTTTCTACTTTGGTTGAAAAGAAAGGTGCTAAAGTTAGAGTAGATATCAACTGATTTTTTTAGACAAGAGGGAGAGTGCAAAAATGGCTGCAGAGGAGGATGCAAAATAGTGTCCAAATGTTGCTCCAAGTCATTAGCACTTAAAAGTTACAAGATGGAGGGAGAGGTATGAAGCAAAGACCTACACTAAATACAAAAACAGAGAGTGGCAGACCAAGCTTCTAGGTAAACAGCACCCTCTAGTGTTTTGAAAGGAAAGGCCTACACTAATGAACAATTATTTTGAAAAAATCAGTGGAGTCAGTCAGCATATATTTACCCCAACTTGATAGCACTTTCTACTATGGTCAACAGAAAGATGCAAAAGTTAGAGTAGATATCAACTGTTATTCAGTCAAGAGGGCAAGGGAATGAAAACTGGCAGCAGAGAAGGATGCAAAATAGTGTCCAAATAATGCTTTAAGATGTTTTCACTTAAACGTTGATGGGAGAGGTATAAGGGTTTACAATATTGGTTACACTGACAAAGGAAATTCCATAGAAAAGAGGTTGAGTCTTGCCTGTAGTTCACTTCCTCATTAAAACTACCCCAAAGAGAAGCACTTATGAACACAGGACCAATCAATGCTCCCATTTGAAGTAATCTTAATGTGTTGAACTCTGTGATTAAATGAGCATCGCATGGAGAACGCAGTCTGTAGTTCTTGAAGGCAACTGTCTCTTGAAGCACTGATCACTTGAAACTACCCCAACAAATAGCACTTACCAAATACAACAGACAAGTTAGTGCCATGGTGAGGGTACCGAGGGTGACAGTAGTAGCAGCTGAAAATCTTGTCCAATTTCTAGCCTGGAACTCGGTAGGACTGGACGAGATCCTTTGCAGTCAGAGACACGTGGAGAATGTTGCCTGCTTTTAGGAAGAGCTGGTCTGAGCCATGTTGTTCACCATCACCCAATATAAGTGTGTCCATGCCCCCTTGGCTTTGCCGTGGTCGTTGACACTCTGCCTTTCTGTAAAGCCCATCAAGTTTTGATTGCAGATATAACATCTTTGGAACGACTCAGCATTTTTCAGCATGGGTGGACTTTTCACACATTTAAAAGCACTTCATGCAAATACA
This sequence comes from Leuciscus leuciscus, assembly GCF_965113295.1. Taxonomy (NCBI): domain Eukaryota; kingdom Metazoa; phylum Chordata; class Actinopteri; order Cypriniformes; family Leuciscidae; genus Leuciscus; species Leuciscus leuciscus. The sequence goes on along the minus strand of NC_138737.1, from coordinate 25,196,788 downwards.
ACAATGATGAACTTTATTGCCCCTGAATTTAGAAAAGAGGTCAAGTCATTTTTAAAGGAAAGGCCGACACTAAATACATAAACAGGAAGGGGCAGACCAAACCTCTAGGTAAACCAGCACCATCTAGTGTTTACACGGCAACATGATTGCACTAAAGAGAATCACTTTTTGTTATATAGTATCAGGAATGCTTCCCTTTGTAGTCATCTAAAGGGGCTCTGTAAATGTAAGGGACCTGAATAAAAAAAAAAAAAAAAACATGGGCACAGGGGAGTCAGTCAGCAAATATTTACCCCAACTTGATAGCACTTTCTACTTTGGTTGAAAAGAAAGGTGCTAAAGTTAGAGTAGATATCAACTGATTTGTTTAGACAAGAGGGAGAGTGCAAAAATGGCTGCTGAGGAGGATGCAAAATAGTGTCCAAATGTTGCTCCAAGTCATTAGCACTTAAAAGTTACAAGATGGAGGGAGAGGTATGAAGCAAAGACCTACACTAAATACAAAAACAGAGAGTGGCAGACCAAGCTTCTAGGTAAACAGCACCCTCTAGTGTTTTGAAAGGAAAGGCCTACACTAATGAACAATTATTTTTTTTTAAATCAGGGGAGTCAGTCAGCATATATTTACCCCAACTTGATAGCACTTTCTACTGTGGTCGAAAAGAAAGATGCAAAAGTTAGAGTAGATATCAACTGTTATTCAGTCAAGAGGGCAAGGGAATGAAAACTGGCAGCAGAGAAGGATGCAAAATAGTGTCCAAATGTTGCTTTAAGATGTTTTCACTTAAACGTTGATGGGAGAGGTATAAGGGTTTACAATATTGGTTACACTGACAAAGGAAATTCCATAGAAAAGAGGTTGAGTCTTGCCTGTAGTTCACTTCCTCATTAAAACTACCCCAAAGAGAAGCACTTATGAACACAGGACCAATCAATGCTCCCATTTGAAGTAATCTTAATGTGTTGAACTCTGTGATTAAATGAGCATCGCATGGAGAACGCAGTCTGTAGTTCTTGAAGGCAACTGTCTCTTGAAGCACTGATCACTTGAAACTACCCCAACAAATAGCACTTACCAAATACAACAGACAAGTTAGTGCAATGGTGAGGGTACCGAGGGTGACAGTAGTAGCAGCTGAAAATCTTGTCCAATTTCTAGCCTGGAACTCGGTAGGACTGGACGAGATCCTTTGCAGTCAGAGACACGTGGAGAATGTTGCCTGCTTTTAGGAAGAGCAGGTCTGAGCCATGTGGTTCACCAGCACCCAATATAAGTGTGTCCATGCCCCCTTGGCTTTGCCGTGGTCGTTGACACTCTGCCTTTCTGTAAAGCCCATCAAGTTTTGATTGCAGATATAACATCTTTGGAACGACTCAGCATTTTTCAGCATGGGTGGACTTTTCACACATTTAAAAGCACTTCATGCAAATACAACAATGATGAACTTTATTGCCCCTGAATTTAGAAAAGAGGTCAAGTCATTTTAAAGGAAAGGCCTACACTAAATACATAAACAGGAAGGGGCAGACCAAACCTCTAGGTAAACCAGCACCATCTAGTGTTTACACGGCAACATGATTGCACTAAAGAGAAGCACTTTTTGTTATATAGTATCAGGAATGCTTCCCTTTGTAGTCATCTAAAGGGGCTCTGTAAATGTAAGGGACCTGAATTTAAAAAAAAAAACATGGGCACAGGGGAGTCAGTCAGCAAATATTTACCCCAACTTGATAGCACTTTCTACTTTGGTTGAAAAGAAAGGTGCTAAAGTTTTTTAGACAAGAGGGAGAGTGCAAAAATGGCTGCAGAGGAGGATGCAAAATAGTGTCCAAATGTTGCTCCAAGTCATTAGCACTTAAAAGTTACAAGATGGAGGGAGAGGTATGAAGCAAAGACCTACACTAAATACAAAAACAGAGAGTGGCAGACCAAGCTTCTAGGTAAACAGCACCCTCTAGTGTTTTGAAAGGAAAGGCCTACACTAATGAACAATTATTTTTTTTTAAATCAGGGGAGTCAGTCAGCATATATTTACCCCAACTTGATAGCACTTTCTACTGTGGTCGAAAAGAAAGATGCAAAAGTTAGAGTAGATATCAACTGTTATTCAGTCAAGAGGGCAAGGGAATGAAAACTGGCAGCAGAGAAGGATGCAAAATAGTGTCCAAATGTTGCTTTAAGATGTTTTCACTTAAACGTTGATGGGAGAGGTATAAGGGTTTACAATATTGGTTACACTGACAAAGGAAATTCCATAGAAAAGAGGTTGAGTCTTGCCTGTAGTTCACTTCCTCATTAAAACTACCCCAAAGAGAAGCACTTATGAACACAGGACCAATCAATGCTCCCATTTGAAGTAATCTTAATGTGTTGAACTCTGTGATTAAATGAGCATCGCATGGAGAACGCAGTCTGTAGTTCTTGAAGGCAACTGTCTCTTGAAGCACTGATCACTTGAAACTACCCCAACAAATAGCACTTACCAAATACAACAGACAAGTTAGTGCAATGGTGAGGGTACCGAGGGTGACAGTAGTAGCAGCTGAAAATCTTGTCCAATTTCTAGCCTGGAACTCGGTAGGACTGGACGAGATCCTTTGCAGTCAGAGACACGTGGAGAATGTTGCCTGCTTTTAGGAAGAGCAGGTCTGAGCCATGTGGTTCACCAGCACCCAATATAAGTGTGTCCATGCCCCCCTTGGCTTTGCCGTGGTCGTTGACACTCTGCCTTTCTGTAAAGCCCATCAAGTTTTGATTGCAGATATAACATCTTTGGAACGACTCAGCATTTTTCAGCATGGGTGGACTTTTCACACATTTAAAAGCACTTCATGCAAATACAACAATGATGAACTTTATTGCCCCTGAATTTAGAAAAGAGGTCAAGTCATTTTAAAGGAAAGGCCTACACTAAATACATAAACAGGAAGGGGCAGACCAAACCTCTAGGTAAACCAGCACCATCTAGTGTTTACACGGCAACATGATTGCACTAAAGAGAAGCACTTTTTGTTATATAGTATCAGGAATGCTTCCCTTTGTAGTCATCTAAAGGGGCTCTGTAAATGTAAGGGACCTGAATTTAAAAAAAAAAACATGGGCACAGGGGAGTCAGTCAGCAAATATTTACCCCAACTTGATAGCACTTTCTACTTTGGTTGAAAAGAAAGGTGCTAAAGTTAGAGTAGATATCAACTGATTTTTTTAGACAAGAGGGAGAGTGCAAAAATGGCTGCAGAGGAGGATGCAAAATAGTGTCCAAATGTTGCTCCAAGTCATTAGCACTTAAAAGTTACAAGATGGAGGGAGAGGTATGAAGCAAAGACCTACACTAAATACAAAAACAGAGAGTGGCAGACCAAGCTTCTAGGTAAACAGCACCCTCTAGTGTTTTGAAAGGAAAGGCCTACACTAATGAACAATTATTTTGAAAAAATCAGGGGAGTCAGTCAGCATATATTTACCCCAACTTGATAGCACTTTCTACTATGGTCAACAGAAAGATGCAAAAGTTAGAGTAGATATCAACTGTTATTCAGTCAAGAGGGCAAGGGAATGAAAACTGGCAGCAGAGAAGGATGCAAAATAGTGTCCAAATAATGCTTTAAGATGTTTTCACTTAAACGTTGATGGGAGAGGTATAAGGGTTTACAATATTGGTTACACTGACAAAGGAAATTCCATAGAAAAGAGGTTGAGTCTTGCCTGTAGTTCACTTCCTCATTAAAACTACCCCAAAGAGAAGCACTTATGAACACAGGACCAATCAATGCTCCCATTTGAAGTAATCTTAATGTGTTGAACTCTGTGATTAAATGAGCATCGCATGGAGAACGCAGTCTGTAGTTCTTGAAGGCAACTGTCTCTTGAAGCACTGATCACTTGAAACTACCCCAACAAATAGCACTTACCAAATACAACAGACAAGTTAGTGCCATGGTGAGGGTACCGAGGGTGACAGTAGTAGCAGCTGAAAATCTTGTCCAATTTCTAGCCTGGAACTCGGTAGGACTGGACGAGATCCTTTGCAGTCAGAGACACGTGGAGAATGTTGCCTGCTTTTAGGAAGAGCTGGTCTGAGCCATGTTGTTCACCATCACCCAATATAAGTGTGTCCATGCCCCCTTGGCTTTGCCGTGGTCGTTGACACTCTGCCTTTCTGTAAAGCCCATCAAGTTTTGATTGCAGATATAACATCTTTGGAACGACTCAGCATTTTTCAGCATGGGTGGACTTTTCACACATTTAAAAGCACTTCATGCAAATACAACAATGATGAACTTTATTGCCCCTGAATTTAGAAAAGAGGTCAAGTCATTTTTAAAGGAAAGGCCGACACTAAATACATAAACAGGAAGGGGCAGACCAAACCTCTAGGTAAACCAGCACCATCTAGTGTTTACACGGCAACATGATTGCACTAAAGAGAATCACTTTTTGTTATATAGTATCAGGAATGCTTCCCTTTGTAGTCATCTAAAGGGGCTCTGTAAATGTAAGGGACCTGAATAAAAAAAAAAAAAAAAACATGGGCACAGGGGAGTCAGTCAGCAAATATTTACCCCAACTTGATAGCACTTTCTACTTTGGTTGAAAAGAAAGGTGCTAAAGTTAGAGTAGATATCAACTGATTTGTTTAGACAAGAGGGAGAGTGCAAAAATGGCTGCTGAGGAGGATGCAAAATAGTGTCCAAATGTTGCTCCAAGTCATTAGCACTTAAAAGTTACAAGATGGAGGGAGAGGTATGAAGCAAAGACCTACACTAAATACAAAAACAGAGAGTGGCAGACCAAGCTTCTAGGTAAACAGCACCCTCTAGTGTTTTGAAAGGAAAGGCCTACACTAATGAACAATTATTTTTTTTTAAATCAGGGGAGTCAGTCAGCATATATTTACCCCAACTTGATAGCACTTTCTACTGTGGTCGAAAAGAAAGATGCAAAAGTTAGAGTAGATATCAACTGTTATTCAGTCAAGAGGGCAAGGGAATGAAAACTGGCAGCAGAGAAGGATGCAAAATAGTGTCCAAATGTTGCTTTAAGATGTTTTCACTTAAACGTTGATGGGAGAGGTATAAGGGTTTACAATATTGGTTACACTGACAAAGGAAATTCCATAGAAAAGAGGTTGAGTCTTGCCTGTAGTTCACTTCCTCATTAAAACTACCCCAAAGAGAAGCACTTATGAACACAGGACCAATCAATGCTCCCATTTGAAGTAATCTTAATGTGTTGAACTCTGTGATTAAATGAGCATCGCATGGAGAACGCAGTCTGTAGTTCTTGAAGGCAACTGTCTCTTGAAGCACTGATCACTTGAAACTACCCCAACAAATAGCACTTACCAAATACAACAGACAAGTTAGTGCAATGGTGAGGGTACCGAGGGTGACAGTAGTAGCAGCTGAAAATCTTGTCCAATTTCTAGCCTGGAACTCGGTAGGACTGGACGAGATCCTTTGCAGTCAGAGACACGTGGAGAATGTTGCCTGCTTTTAGGAAGAGCAGGTCTGAGCCATGTGGTTCACCAGCACCCAATATAAGTGTGTCCATGCCCCCTTGGCTTTGCCGTGGTCGTTGACACTCTGCCTTTCTGTAAAGCCCATCAAGTTTTGATTGCAGATATAACATCTTTGGAACGACTCAGCATTTTTCAGCATGGGTGGACTTTTCACACATTTAAAAGCACTTCATGCAAATACAACAATGATGAACTTTATTGCCCCTGAATTTAGAAAAGAGGTCAAGTCATTTTAAAGGAAAGGCCTACACTAAATACATAAACAGGAAGGGGCAGACCAAACCTCTAGGTAAACCAGCACCATCTAGTGTTTACACGGCAACATGATTGCACTAAAGAGAAGCACTTTTTGTTATATAGTATCAGGAATGCTTCCCTTTGTAGTCATCTAAAGGGGCTCTGTAAATGTAAGGGACCTGAATTTAAAAAAAAAAACATGGGCACAGGGGAGTCAGTCAGCAAATATTTACCCCAACTTGATAGCACTTTCTACTTTGGTTGAAAAGAAAGGTGCTAAAGTTTTTTAGACAAGAGGGAGAGTGCAAAAATGGCTGCAGAGGAGGATGCAAAATAGTGTCCAAATGTTGCTCCAAGTCATTAGCACTTAAAAGTTACAAGATGGAGGGAGAGGTATGAAGCAAAGACCTACACTAAATACAAAAACAGAGAGTGGCAGACCAAGCTTCTAGGTAAACAGCACCCTCTAGTGTTTTGAAAGGAAAGGCCTACACTAATGAACAATTATTTTTTTTTAAATCAGGGGAGTCAGTCAGCATATATTTACCCCAACTTGATAGCACTTTCTACTGTGGTCGAAAAGAAAGATGCAAAAGTTAGAGTAGATATCAACTGTTATTCAGTCAAGAGGGCAAGGGAATGAAAACTGGCAGCAGAGAAGGATGCAAAATAGTGTCCAAATGTTGCTTTAAGATGTTTTCACTTAAACGTTGATGGGAGAGGTATAAGGGTTTACAATATTGGTTACACTGACAAAGGAAATTCCATAGAAAAGAGGTTGAGTCTTGCCTGTAGTTCACTTCCTCATTAAAACTACCCCAAAGAGAAGCACTTATGAACACAGGACCAATCAATGCTCCCATTTGAAGTAATCTTAATGTGTTGAACTCTGTGATTAAATGAGCATCGCATGGAGAACGCAGTCTGTAGTTCTTGAAGGCAACTGTCTCTTGAAGCACTGATCACTTGAAACTACCCCAACAAATAGCACTTACCAAATACAACAGACAAGTTAGTGCAATGGTGAGGGTACCGAGGGTGACAGTAGTAGCAGCTGAAAATCTTGTCCAATTTCTAGCCTGGAACTCGGTAGGACTGGACGAGATCCTTTGCAGTCAGAGACACGTGGAGAATGTTGCCTGCTTTTAGGAAGAGCAGGTCTGAGCCATGTGGTTCACCAGCACCCAATATAAGTGTGTCCATGCCCCCTTGGCTTTGCCGTGGTCGTTGACACTCTGCCTTTCTGTAAAGCCCATCAAGTTTTGATTGCAGATATAACATCTTTGGAACGACTCAGCATTTTTCAGCATGGGTGGACTTTTCACACATTTAAAAGCACTTCATGCAAATACAACAATGATGAACTTTATTGCCCCTGAATTTAGAAAAGAGGTCAAGTCATTTTAAAGGAAAGGCCTACACTAAATACATAAACAGGAAGGGGCAGACCAAACCTCTAGGTAAACCAGCACCATCTAGTGTTTACACGGCAACATGATTGCACTAAAGAGAAGCACTTTTTGTTATATAGTATCAGGAATGCTTCCCTTTGTAGTCATCTAAAGGGGCTCTGTAAATGTAAGGGACCTGAATTTAAAAAAAAAAACATGGGCACAGGGGAGTCAGTCAGCAAATATTTACCCCAACTTGATAGCACTTTCTACTTTGGTTGAAAAGAAAGGTGCTAAAGTTAGAGTAGATATCAACTGATTTTTTTAGACAAGAGGGAGAGTGCAAAAATGGCTGCAGAGGAGGATGCAAAATAGTGTCCAAATGTTGCTCCAAGTCATTAGCACTTAAAAGTTACAAGATGGAGGGAGAGGTATGAAGCAAAGACCTACACTAAATACAAAAACAGAGAGTGGCAGACCAAGCTTCTAGGTAAACAGCACCCTCTAGTGTTTTGAAAGGAAAGGCCTACACTAATGAACAATTATTTTGAAAAAATCAGGGGAGTCAGTCAGCATATATTTACCCCAACTTGATAGCACTTTCTACTATGGTCAACAGAAAGATGCAAAAGTTAGAGTAGATATCAACTGTTATTCAGTCAAGAGGGCAAGGGAATGAAAACTGGCAGCAGAGAAGGATGCAAAATAGTGTCCAAATAATGCTTTAAGATGTTTTCACTTAAACGTTGATGGGAGAGGTATAAGGGTTTACAATATTGGTTACACTGACAAAGGAAATTCCATAGAAAAGAGGTTGAGTCTTGCCTGTAGTTCACTTCCTCATTAAAACTACCCCAAAGAGAAGCACTTATGAACACAGGACCAATCAATGCTCCCATTTGAAGTAATCTTAATGTGTTGAACTCTGTGATTAAATGAGCATCGCATGGAGAACGCAGTCTGTAGTTCTTGAAGGCAACTGTCTCTTGAAGCACTGATCACTTGAAACTACCCCAACAAATAGCACTTACCAAATACAACAGACAAGTTAGTGCCATGGTGAGGGTACCGAGGGTGACAGTAGTAGCAGCTGAAAATCTTGTCCAATTTCTAGCCTGGAACTCGGTAGGACTGGACGAGATCCTTTGCAGTCAGAGACACGTGGAGAATGTTGCCTGCTTTTAGGAAGAGCTGGTCTGAGCCATGTTGTTCACCATCACCCAATATAAGTGTGTCCATGCCCCCTTGGCTTTGCCGTGGTCGTTGACACTCTGCCTTTCTGTAAAGCCCATCAAGTTTTGATTGCAGATATAACATCTTTGGAACGACTCAGCATTTTTCAGCATGGGTGGACTTTTCACACATTTAAAAGCACTTCATGCAAATACAACAATGATGAACCTTATTGCCCCTGAATTTAGAAAAGAGGTCAAGTCATTTTTAAAGGAAAGGCCGACACTAAATACATAAACAGGAAGGGGCAGACCAAACCTCTAGGTAAACCAGCACCATCTAGTGTTTACACGGCAACATGATTGCACTAAAGAGAATCACTTTTTGTTATATAGTATCAGGAATGCTTCCCTTTGTAGTCATCTAAAGGGGCTCTGTAAATGTAAGGGACCTGAATAAAAAAAAAAAAAAAAACATGGGCACAGGGGAGTCAGTCAGCAAATATTTACCCCAACTTGATAGCACTTTCTACTTTGGTTGAAAAGAAAGGTGCTAAAGTTAGAGTAGATATCAACTGATTTGTTTAGACAAGAGGGAGAGTGCAAAAATGGCTGCAGAGGAGGATGCAAAATAGTGTCCAAATGTTGCTCCAAGTCATTAGCACTTAAAAGTTACAAGATGGAGGGAGAGGTATGAAGCAAAGACCTACACTAAATACAAAAACAGAGAGTGGCAGACCAAGCTTCTAGGTAAACAGCACCCTCTAGTGTTTTGAAAGGAAAGGCCTACACTAATGAACAATTATTTTTTTTTAAATCAGGGGAGTCAGTCAGCATATATTTACCCCAACTTGATAGCACTTTCTACTGTGGTCGAAAAGAAAGATGCAAAAGTTAGAGTAGATATCAACTGTTATTCAGTCAAGAGGGCAAGGGAATGAAAACTGGCAGCAGAGAAGGATGCAAAATAGTGTCCAAATGTTGCTTTAAGATGTTTTCACTTAAACGTTGATGGGAGAGGTATAAGGGTTTACAATATTGGTTACACTGACAAAGGAAATTCCATAGAAAAGAGGTTGAGTCTTGCCTGTAGTTCACTTCCTCATTAAAACTACCCCAAAGAGAAGCACTTATGAACACAGGACCAATCAATGCTCCCATTTGAAGTAATCTTAATGTGTTGAACTCTGTGATTAAATGAGCATCGCATGGAGAACGCAGTCTGTAGTTCTTGAAGGCAACTGTCTCTTGAAGCACTGATCACTTGAAACTACCCCAACAAATAGCACTTACCAAATACAACAGACAAGTTAGTGCAATGGTGAGGGTACCGAGGGTGACAGTAGTAGCAGCTGAAAATCTTGTCCAATTTCTAGCCTGGAACTCGGTAGGACTGGACGAGATCCTTTGCAGTCAGAGACACGTGGAGAATGTTGCCTGCTTTTAGGAAGAGCAGGTCTGAGCCATGTGGTTCACCAGCACCCAATATAAGTGTGTCCATGCCCCCTTGGCTTTGCCGTGGTCGTTGACACTCTGCCTTTCTGTAAAGCCCATCAAGTTTTGATTGCAGATATAACATCTTTGGAACGACTCAGCATTTTTCAGCATGGGTGGACTTTTCACACATTTAAAAGCACTTCATGCAAATACAACAATGATGAACTTTATTGCCCCTGAATTTAGAAAAGAGGTCAAGTCATTTTAAAGGAAAGGCCTACACTAAATACATAAACAGGAAGGGGCAGACCAAACCTCTAGGTAAACCAGCACCATCTAGTGTTTACACGGCAACATGATTGCACTAAAGAGAAGCACTTTTTGTTATATAGTATCAGGAATGCTTCCCTTTGTAGTCATCTAAAGGGGCTCTGTAAATGTAAGGGACCTGAATTTAAAAAAAAAAACATGGGCACAGGGGAGTCAGTCAGCAAATATTTACCCCAACTTGATAGCACTTTCTACTTTGGTTGAAAAGAAAGGTGCTAAAGTTAGAGTAGATATCAACTGATTTTTTTAGACAAGAGGGAGAGTGCAAAAATGGCTGCAGAGGAGGATGCAAAATAGTGTCCAAATGTTGCTCCAAGTCATTAGCACTTAAAAGTTACAAGATGGAGGGAGAGGTATGAAGCAAAGACCTACACTAAATACAAAAACAGAGAGTGGCAGACCAAGCTTCTAGGTAAACAGCACCCTCTAGTGTTTTGAAAGGAAAGGCCTACACTAATGAACAATTATTTTGAAAAAATCAGGGGAGTCAGTCAGCATATATTTACCCCAACTTGATAGCACTTTCTACTATGGTCAACAGAAAGATGCAAAAGTTAGAGTAGATATCAACTGTTATTCAGTCAAGAGGGCAAGGGAATGAAAACTGGCAGCAGAGAAGGATGCAAAATAGTGTCCAAATAATGCTTTAAGATGTTTTCACTTAAACGTTGATGGGAGAGGTATAAGGGTTTACAATATTGGTTACACTGACAAAGGAAATTCCATAGAAAAGAGGTTGAGTCTTGCCTGTAGTTCACTTCCTCATTAAAACTACCCCAAAGAGAAGCACTTATGAACACAGGACCAATCAATGCTCCCATTTGAAGTAATCTTAATGTGTTGAACTCTGTGATTAAATGAGCATCGCATGGAGAACGCAGTCTGTAGTTCTTGAAGGCAACTGTCTCTTGAAGCACTGATCACTTGAAACTACCCCAACAAATAGCACTTACCAAATACAACAGACAAGTTAGTGCCATGGTGAGGGTACCGAGGGTGACAGTAGTAGCAGCTGAAAATCTTGTCCAATTTCTAGCCTGGAACTCGGTAGGACTGGACGAGATCCTTTGCAGTCAGAGACACGTGGAGAATGTTGCCTGCTTTTAGGAAGAGCTGGTCTGAGCCATGTTGTTCACCATCACCCAATATAAGTGTGTCCATGCCCCCTTGGCTTTGCCGTGGTCGTTGACACTCTGCCTTTCTGTAAAGCCCATCAAGTTTTGATTGCAGATATAACATCTTTGGAACGACTCAGCATTTTTCAGCATGGGTGGACTTTTCACACATTTAAAAGCACTTCATGCAAATACAACAATGATGAACTTTATTGCCCCTGAATTTAGAAAAGAGGTCAAGTCATTTTTAAAGGAAAGGCCGACACTAAATACATAAACAGGAAGGGGCAGACCAAACCTCTAGGTAAACCAGCACCATCTAGTGTTTACACGGCAACATGATTGCACTAAAGAGAATCACTTTTTGTTATATAGTATCAGGAATGCTTCCCTTTGTAGTCATCTAAAGGGGCTCTGTAAATGTAAGGGACCTGAATAAAAAAAAAAAAAAAAACATGGGCACAGGGGAGTCAGTCAGCAAATATTTACCCCAACTTGATAGCACTTTCTACTTTGGTTGAAAAGAAAGGTGCTAAAGTTAGAGTAGATATCAACTGATTTGTTTAGACAAGAGGGAGAGTGCAAAAATGGCTGCAGAGGAGGATGCAAAATAGTGTCCAAATGTTGCTCCAAGTCATTAGCACTTAAAAGTTACAAGATGGAGGGAGAGGTATGAAGCAAAGACCTACACTAAATACAAAAACAGAGAGTGGCAGACCAAGCTTCTAGGTAAACAGCACCCTCTAGTGTTTTGAAAGGAAAGGCCTACACTAATGAACAATTATTTTTTTTTAAATCAGGGGAGTCAGTCAGCATATATTTACCCCAACTTGATAGCACTTTCTACTGTGGTCGAAAAGAAAGATGCAAAAGTTAGAGTAGATATCAACTGTTATTCAGTCAAGAGGGCAAGGGAATGAAAACTGGCAGCAGAGAAGGATGCAAAATAGTGTCCAAATGTTGCTTTAAGATGTTTTCACTTAAACGTTGATGGGAGAGGTATAAGGGTTTACAATATTGGTTACACTGACAAAGGAAATTCCATAGAAAAGAGGTTGAGTCTTGCCTGTAGTTCACTTCCTCATTAAAACTACCCCAAAGAGAAGCACTTATGAACACAGGACCAATCAATGCTCCCATTTGAAGTAATCTTAATGTGTTGAACTCTGTGATTAAATGAGCATCGCATGGAGAACGCAGTCTGTAGTTCTTGAAGGCAACTGTCTCTTGAAGCACTGATCACTTGAAACTACCCCAACAAATAGCACTTACCAAATACAACAGACAAGTTAGTGCAATGGTGAGGGTACCGAGGGTGACAGTAGTAGCAGCTGAAAATCTTGTCCAATTTCTAGCCTGGAACTCGGTAGGACTGGACGAGATCCTTTGCAGTCAGAGACACGTGGAGAATGTTGCCTGCTTTTAGGAAGAGCAGGTCTGAGCCATGTGGTTCACCAGCACCCAATATAAGTGTGTCCATGCCCCCTTGGCTTTGCCGTGGTCGTTGACACTCTGCCTTTCTGTAAAGCCCATCAAGTTTTGATTGCAGATATAACATCTTTGGAACGACTCAGCATTTTTCAGCATGGGTGGACTTTTCACACATTTAAAAGCACTTCATGCAAATACAACAATGATGAACTTTATTGCCCCTGAATTTAGAAAAGAGGTCAAGTCATTTTAAAGGAAAGGCCTACACTAAATACATAAACAGGAAGGGGCAGACCAAACCTCTAGGTAAACCAGCACCATCTAGTGTTTACACGGCAACATGATTGCACTAAAGAGAAGCACTTTTTGTTATATAGTATCAGGAATGCTTCCCTTTGTAGTCATCTAAAGGGGCTCTGTAAATGTAAGGGACCTGAATTTAAAAAAAAAAACATGGGCACAGGGGAGTCAGTCAGCAAATATTTACCCCAACTTGATAGCACTTTCTACTTTGGTTGAAAAGAAAGGTGCTAAAGTTAGAGTAGATATCAACTGATTTTTTTAGACAAGAGGGAGAGTGCAAAAATGGCTGCAGAGGAGGATGCAAAATAGTGTCCAAATGTTGCTCCAAGTCATTAGCACTTAAAAGTTACAAGATGGAGGGAGAGGTATGAAGCAAAGACCTACACTAAATACAAAAACAGAGAGTGGCAGACCAAGCTTCTAGGTAAACAGCACCCTCTAGTGTTTTGAAAGGAAAGGCCTACACTAATGAACAATTATTTTGAAAAAATCAGGGGAGTCAGTCAGCATATATTTACCCCAACTTGATAGCACTTTCTACTATGGTCAACAGAAAGATGCAAAAGTTAGAGTAGATATCAACTGTTATTCAGTCAAGAGGGCAAGGGAATGAAAACTGGCAGCAGAGAAGGATGCAAAATAGTGTCCAAATAATGCTTTAAGATGTTTTCACTTAAACGTTGATGGGAGAGGTATAAGGGTTTACAATATTGGTTACACTGACAAAGGAAATTCCATAGAAAAGAGGTTGAGTCTTGCCTGTAGTTCACTTCCTCATTAAAACTACCCCAAAGAGAAGCACTTATGAACACAGGACCAATCAATGCTCCCATTTGAAGTAATCTTAATGTGTTGAACTCTGTGATTAAATGAGCATCGCATGGAGAACGCAGTCTGTAGTTCTTGAAGGCAACTGTCTCTTGAAGCACTGATCACTTGAAACTACCCCAACAAATAGCACTTACCAAATACAACAGACAAGTTAGTGCCATGGTGAGGGTACCGAGGGTGACAGTAGTAGCAGCTGAAAATCTTGTCCAATTTCTAGCCTGGAACTCGGTAGGACTGGACGAGATCCTTTGCAGTCAGAGACACGTGGAGAATGTTGCCTGCTTTTAGGAAGAGCTGGTCTGAGCCATGTTGTTCACCATCACCCAATATAAGTGTGTCCATGCCCCCTTGGCTTTGCCGTGGTCGTTGACACTCTGCCTTTCTGTAAAGCCCATCAAGTTTTGATTGCAGATATAACATCTTTGGAACGACTCAGCATTTTTCAGCATGGGTGGACTTTTCACACATTTAAAAGCACTTCATGCAAATACAACAATGATGAACTTTATTGCCCCTGAATTTAGAAAAGAGGTCAAGTCATTTTTAAAGGAAAGGCCGACACTAAATACATAAACAGGAAGGGGCAGACCAAACCTCTAGGTAAACCAGCACCATCTAGTGTTTACACGGCAACATGATTGCACTAAAGAGAATCACTTTTTGTTATATAGTATCAGGAATGCTTCCCTTTGTAGTCATCTAAAGGGGCTCTGTAAATGTAAGGGACCTGAATAAAAAATAAAAAAAAAACATGGGCACAGGGGAGTCAGTCAGCAAATATTTACCCCAACTTGATAGCACTTTCTACTTTGGTTGAAAAGAAAGGTGCTAAAGTTAGAGTAGATATCAACTGATTTGTTTAGACAAGAGGGAGAGTGCAAAAATGGCTGCAGAGGAGGATGCAAAATAGTGTCCAAATGTTGCTCCAAGTCATTAGCACTTAAAAGTTACAAGATGGAGGGAGAGGTATGAAGCAAAGACCTACACTAAATACAAAAACAGAGAGTGGCAGACCAAGCTTCTAGGTAAACAGCACCCTCTAGTGTTTTGAAAGGAAAGGCCTACACTAATGAACAATTATTTTTTTTTAAATCAGGGGAGTCAGTCAGCATATATTTACCCCAACTTGATAGCACTTTCTACTGTGGTCGAAAAGAAAGATGCAAAAGTTAGAGTAGATATCAACTGTTATTCAGTCAAGAGGGCAAGGGAATGAAAACTGGCAGCAGAGAAGGATGCAAAATAGTGTCCAAATGTTGCTTTAAGATGTTTTCACTTAAACGTTGATGGGAGAGGTATAAGGGTTTACAATATTGGTTACACTGACAAAGGAAATTCCATAGAAAAGAGGTTGAGTCTTGCCTGTAGTTCACTTCCTCATTAAAACTACCCCAAAGAGAAGCACTTATGAACACAGGACCAATCAATGCTCCCATTTGAAGTAATCTTAATGTGTTGAACTCTGTGATTAAATGAGCATCGCATGGAGAACGCAGTCTGTAGTTCTTGAAGGCAACTGTCTCTTGAAGCACTGATCACTTGAAACTACCCCAACAAATAGCACTTACCAAATACAACAGACAAGTTAGTGCAATGGTGAGGGTACCGAGGGTGACAGTAGTAGCAGCTGAAAATCTTGTCCAATTTCTAGCCTGGAACTCGGTAGGACTGGACGAGATCCTTTGCAGTCAGAGACACGTGGAGAATGTTGCCTGCTTTTAGGAAGAGCAGGTCTGAGCCATGTGGTTCACCAGCACCCAATATAAGTGTGTCCATGCCCCCTTGGCTTTGCCGTGGTCGTTGACACTCTGCCTTTCTGTAAAGCCCATCAAGTTTTGATTGCAGATATAACATCTTTGGAACGACTCAGCATTTTTCAGCATGGGTGGACTTTTCACACATTTAAAAGCACTTCATGCAAATACAACAATGATGAACTTTATTGCCCCTGAATTTAGAAAAGAGGTCAAGTCATTTTAAAGGAAAGGCCTACACTAAATACATAAACAGGAAGGGGCAGACCAAACCTCTAGGTAAACCAGCACCATCTAGTGTTTACACGGCAACATGATTGCACTAAAGAGAAGCACTTTTTGTTATATAGTATCAGGAATGCTTCCCTTTGTAGTCATCTAAAGGGGCTCTGTAAATGTAAGGGACCTGAATTTAAAAAAAAAAACATGGGCACAGGGGAGTCAGTCAGCAAATATTTACCCCAACTTGATAGCACTTTCTACTTTGGTTGAAAAGAAAGGTGCTAAAGTTAGAGTAGATATCAACTGATTTTTTTAGACAAGAGGGAGAGTGCAAAAATGGCTGCAGAGGAGGATGCAAAATAGTGTCCAAATGTTGCTCCAAGTCATTAGCACTTAAAAGTTACAAGATGGAGGGAGAGGTATGAAGCAAAGACCTACACTAAATACAAAAACAGAGAGTGGCAGACCAAGCTTCTAGGTAAACAGCACCCTCTAGTGTTTTGAAAGGAAAGGCCTACACTAATGAACAATTATTTTGAAAAAATCAGGGGAGTCAGTCAGCATATATTTACCCCAACTTGATAGCACTTTCTACTATGGTCAACAGAAAGATGCAAAAGTTAGAGTAGATATCAACTGTTATTCAGTCAAGAGGGCAAGGGAATGAAAACTGGCAGCAGAGAAGGATGCAAAATAGTGTCCAAATAATGCTTTAAGATGTTTTCACTTAAACGTTGATGGGAGAGGTATAAGGGTTTACAATATTGGTTACACTGACAAAGGAAATTCCATAGAAAAGAGGTTGAGTCTTGCCTGTAGTTCACTTCCTCATTAAAACTACCCCAAAGAGAAGCACTTATGAACACAGGACCAATCAATGCTCCCATTTGAAGTAATCTTAATGTGTTGAACTCTGTGATTAAATGAGCATCGCATGGAGAACGCAGTCTGTAGTTCTTGAAGGCAACTGTCTCTTGAAGCACTGATCACTTGAAACTACCCCAACAAATAGCACTTACCAAATACAACAGACAAGTTAGTGCCATGGTGAGGGTACCGAGGGTGACAGTAGTAGCAGCTGAAAATCTTGTCCAATTTCTAGCCTGGAACTCGGTAGGACTGGACGAGATCCTTTGCAGTCAGAGACACGTGGAGAATGTTGCCTGCTTTTAGGAAGAGCTGGTCTGAGCCATGTTGTTCACCATCACCCAATATAAGTGTGTCCATGCCCCCTTGGCTTTGCCGTGGTCGTTGACACTCTGCCTTTCTGTAAAGCCCATCAAGTTTTGATTGCAGATATAACATCTTTGGAACGACTCAGCATTTTTCAGCATGGGTGGACTTTTCACACATTTAAAAGCACTTCATGCAAATACAACAATGATGAACTTTATTGCCCCTGAATTTAGAAAAGAGGTCAAGTCATTTTTAAAGGAAAGGCCGACACTAAATACATAAACAGGAAGGGGCAGACCAAACCTCTAGGTAAACCAGCACCATCTAGTGTTTACACGGCAACATGATTGCACTAAAGAGAAGCACTTTTTGTTATATAGTATCAGGAATGCTTCCCTTTGTAGTCATCTAAAGGGGCTCTGTAAATGTAAGGGACCTGAATAAAAAAAATAAAAAAAAACATGGGCACAGGGGAGTCAGTCAGCAAATATTTACCCCAACTTGATAGCACTTTCTACTTTGGTTGAAAAGAAAGGTGCTAAAGTTAGAGTAGATATCAACTGATTTTTTTAGACAAGAGGGAGAGTGCAAAAATGGCTGCTGAGGAGGATGCAAAATAGTGTCCAAATGTTGCTCCAAGTCATTAGCACTTAAAAGTTACAAGATGGAGGGAGAGGTATGAAGCAAAGACCTACACTAAATACAAAAACAGAGAGTGGCAGACCAAGCTTCTAGGTAAACAGCACCCTCTAGTGTTTTGAAAGGAAAGGCCTACACTAATGAACAATTATTTTTTTTTAAATCAGGGGAGTCAGTCAGCATATATTTACCCCAACTTGATAGCACTTTCTACTGTGGTCGAAAAGAAAGATGCAAAAGTTAGAGTAGATATCAACTGTTATTCAGTCAAGAGGGCAAGGGAATGAAAACTGGCAGCAGAGAAGGATGCAAAATAGTGTCCAAATGTTGCTTTAAGATGTTTTCACTTAAACGTTGATGGGAGAGGTATAAGGGTTTACAATATTGGTTACACTGACAAAGGAAATTCCATAGAAAAGAGGTTGAGTCTTGCCTGTAGTTCACTTCCTCATTAAAACTACCCCAAAGAGAAGCACTTATGAACACAGGACCAATCAATGCTCCCATTTGAAGTAATCTTAATGTGTTGAACTCTGTGATTAAATGAGCATCGCATGGAGAACGCAGTCTGTAGTTCTTGAAGGCAACTGTCTCTTGAAGCACTGATCACTTGAAACTACCCCAACAAATAGCACTTACCAAATACAACAGACAAGTTAGTGCCATGGTGAGGGTACCGAGGGTGACAGTAGTAGCAGCTGAAAATCTTGTCCAATTTCTAGCCTGGAACTCGGTAGGACTGGACGAGATCCTTTGCAGTCAGAGACACGTGGAGAATGTTGCCTGCTTTTAGGAAGAGCTGGTCTGAGCCATGTTGTTCACCATCACCCAATATAAGTGTGTCCATGCCCCCTTGGCTTTGCCGTGGTCGTTGACACTCTGCCTTTCTGTAAAGCCCATCAAGTTTTGATTGCAGATATAACATCTTTGGAACGACTCAGCATTTTTCAGCATGGGTGGACTTTTCACACATTTAAAAGCACTTCATGCAAATACAACAATGATGAACTTTATTGCCCCTGAATTTAGAAAAGAGGTCAAGTCATTTTTAAAGGAAAGGCCGACACTAAATACATAAACAGGAAGGGGCAGACCAAACCTCTAGGTAAACCAGCACCATCTAGTGTTTACACGGCAACATGATTGCACTAAAGAGAAGCACTTTTTGTTATATAGTATCAGGAATGCTTCCCTTTGTAGTCATCTAAAGGGGCTCTGTAAATGTAAGGGACCTGAATTAAAAAAAAAAAAAAAACATGGGCACAGGGGAGTCAGTCAGCAAATATTTACCCCAACTTGATAGCACTTTCTACTTTGGTTGAAAAGAAAGGTGCTAAAGTTAGAGTAGATATCAACTGATTTGTTTAGACAAGAGGGAGAGTGCAAAAATGGCTGCTGAGGAGGATGCAAAATAGTGTCCAAATGTTGCTCCAAGTCATTAGCACTTAAAAGTTACAAGATGGAGGGAGAGGTATGAAGCAAAGACCTACACTAAATACAAAAACAGAGAGTGGCAGACCAAGCTTCTAGGTAAACAGCACCCTCTAGTGTTTTGAAAGGAAAGGCCTACACTAATGAACAATTATTTTGAAAAAATCAGGGGAGTCAGTCAGCATATATTTACCCCAACTTGATAGCACTTTCTACTGTGGTCGAAAAGAAAGATGCAAAAGTTAGAGTAGATATCAACTGTTATTCAGTCAAGAGGGCAAGGGAATGAAAACTGGCAGCAGAGAAGGATGCAAAATAGTGTCCAAATGTTGCTTTAAGATGTTTTCACTTAAACGTTGATGGGAGAGGTATAAGGGTTTACAATATTGGTTACACTGACAAAGGAAATTCCATAGAAAAGAGGTTGAGTCTTGCCTGTAGTTCACTTCCTCATTAAAACTACCCCAAAGAGAAGCACTTATGAACACAGGACCAATCAATGCTCCCATTTGAAGTAATCTTAATGTGTTGAACTCTGTGATTAAATGAGCATCGCATGGAGAACGCAGTCTGTAGTTCTTGAAGGCAACTGTCTCTTGAAGCACTGATCACTTGAAACTACCCCAACAAATAGCACTTACCAAATACAACAGACAAGTTAGTGCCATGGTGAGGGTACCGGGGGTGACAGTAGTAGCAGCTGAAAATCTTGTCCAATTTATAGCCTGGAACTCGGTAGGACTGGACGAGATCCTTTGCAGTCAGAGACACGTGGAGAATGTTGCCTGCTTTTAGGAAGAGCTGGTCTGAGCCATGTGGTTCACCAGCACCCAATATAAGTGTGTCCATGCCCCCTTGGCTTTGCCGTGGTCGTTGACACTCTGCCTTTCTGTAAAGCCCATCAAGTTTTGATTGCAGATATAACATCTTTGGAACGACTCAGCATTTTTCAGCATGGGTGGACTTTTCACACATTTAAAAGCACTTCATGCAAATACAACAATGATGAACTTTATTGCCCCTGAATTTAGAAAAGAGGTCAAGTCATTTTTAAAGGAAAGGCCTACACTAAATACATAAACAGGAAGGGGCAGACCAAACCTCTAGGTAAACCAGCACCATCTAGTGTTTACACGGCAACATGATTGCACTAAAGAGAAGCACTTTTTGTTATATAGTGTCAGGAATGCTTCCCTTTGTAGTCATCTAAAGGGGCTCTGTAAATGTAAGGGACCTGAAAAAAAAAAAAAAAACATGGGCACAGGGGAGTCAGTCAGCAAATATTTACCCCAACTTGATAGCACTTTCTACTTTGGTTGAAAAGAAAGGTGCTAAAGTCAGAGTAGATATCAACTGATTTTTTTAGACAAGAGGGAGAGTGCAAAAATGGCTGCAGAGGAGGATGCAAAATAGTGTCCAAATGTTGCTCCAAGTCATTAGCACTTAAAAGTTACAAGATGGAGGGAGAGGTATGAAGCAAAGACCTACACTAAATACAAAAACAGAGAGTGGCAGACCAAGCTTCTAGGTAAACAGCACCCTCTAGTGTTTTGAAAGGAAAGGCCTACACTAATGAACAATTATTTTGAAAAAATCAGGGGAGTCAGTCAGCATATATTTACCCCAACTTGACAGCACTTTCTACTATGGTCGAAAAGAAATATGCAAAAGTTAGAGTAGATATCAACTGTTATTCAGTCAAGAGGGCAAGGGAATGAAAACTGGCAGCAGAGAAGGATGCAAAATAGTGTCCAAATGTTGCTTTAAGATGTTTTCACTTAAACGTTGATGGGAGAGGTATAAGGGTTTACAATATTGGTTACACTGACAAAGGAAATTCCATAGAAAAGAGGTTGAGTCTTGCCTGTAGTTCACTTCCTCATTAAAACTACCCCAAAGAGAAGCACTTATGAACACAGGACCAATCAATGCTCCCATTTGAAGTAATCTTAATGTGTTGAACTCTGTGATTAAATGAGCATCGCATGGAGAACGCAGTCTGTAGTTCTTGAAGGCAACGGTCTCTTGAAGCACTGATCACTTGAAACTACCCCAACAAATAGCACTTACCAAATACAACAGACAAGTTAGTGCCATGGTGAGGGTACCGAGGGTGACAGTAGTAGCAGCTGAAAATCTTGTCCAATTTCTAGCCTGGAACTCGGTAGGACTGGACGAGATCCTTTGCAGTCAGAGACACGTGGAGAATGTTGCCTGCTTTTAGGAAGAGCTGGTCTGAGCCATGTTGTTCACCATCACCCAATATAAGTGTGTCCATGCCCCCTTGGCTTTGCCGTGGTCGTTGACACTCTGCCTTTCTGTAAAGCCCATCAAGTTTTGATTGCAGATATAACATCTTTGGAACGACTCAGCATTTTTCAGCATGGGTGGACTTTTCACACATTTAAAAGCACTTCATGCAAATACAACAATGATGAACTTTATTGCCCCTGAATTTAGAAAAGAGGTCAAGTCATTTTTAAAGGAAAGGCCTACACTAAATACATAAACAGGAAGGGGCAGACCAAACCTCTAGGTAAACCAGCACCATCTAGTGTTTACACGGCAACATGATTGCACTAAAGAGAAGCACTTTTTGTTATATAGTATCAGGAATGCTTCCCTTTGTAGTCATCTAAAGGGGCTCTGTAAATGTAAGGGACCTGAATAAAAAAATAAAAAAAACATGGGCACAGGGGAGTCAGTCAGCAAATATTTACCCCAACTTGATAGCACTTTCTACTTTGGTTGAAAAGAAAGGTGCTAAAGTCAGAGTAGATATCAACTGATTTTTTTAGACAAGAGGGAGAGTGCAAAAATGGCTGCAGAGGAGGATGCAAAATAGTGTCCAAATGTTGCTCCAAGTCATTAGCACTTAAAAGTTACAAGATGGAGGGAGAGGTATGAAGCAAAGACCTACACTAAATACAAAAACAGAGAGTGGCAGACCAAGCTTCTAGGTAAACAGCACCCTCTAGTGTTTTGAAAGGAAAGGCCTACACTAATGAACAATTATTTTGAAAAAATCAGGGGAGTCAGTCAGCATATATTTACCCCAACTTGACAGCACTTTCTACTATGGTCGAAAAGAAATATGCAAAAGTTAGAGTAGATATCAACTGTTATTCAGTCAAGAGGGCAAGGGAATGAAAACTGGCAGCAGAGAAGGATGCAAAATAGTGTCCAAATGTTGCTTTAAGATGTTTTCACTTAAACGTTGATGGGAGAGGTATAAGGGTTTACAATATTGGTTACACTGACAAAGGAAATTCCATAGAAAAGAGGTTGAGTCTTGCCTGTAGTTCACTTCCTCATTAAAACTACCCCAAAGAGAAGCACTTATGAACACAGGACCAATCAATGCTCCCATTTGAAGTAATCTTAATGTGTTGAACTCTGTGATTAAATGAGCATCGCATGGAGAACGCAGTCTGTAGTTCTTGAAGGCAACTGTCTCTTGAAGCACTGATCACTTGAAACTACCCCAACAAATAGCACTTACCAAATACAACAGACAAGTTAGTGCCATGGTGAGGGTACCGAGGGTGACAGTAGTAGCAGCTGAAAATCTTGTCCAATTTCTAGCCTGGAACTCGGTAGGACTGGACGAGATCCTTTGCAGTCAGAGACACGTGGAGAATGTTGCCTGCTTTTAGGAAGAGCTGGTCTGAGCCATGTTGTTCACCATCACCCAATATAAGTGTGTCCATGCCCCCTTGGCTTTGCCGTGGTCGTTGACACTCTGCCTTTCTGTAAAGCCCATCAAGTTTTGATTGCAGATATAACATCTTTGGAACGACTCAGCATTTTTCAGCATGGGTGGACTTTTCACACATTTAAAAGCACTTCATGCAAATACAACAATGATGAACTTTATTGCCCCTGAATTTAGAAAAGAGGTCAAGTCATTTTTAAAGGAAAGGCCGACACTAAATACATAAACAGGAAGGGGCAGACCAAACCTCTAGGTAAACCAGCACCATCTAGTGTTTACACGGCAACATGATTGCACTAAAGAGAAGCACTTTTTGTTATATAGTATCAGGAATGCTTCCCTTTGTAGTCATCTAAAGGGGCTCTGTAAATGTAAGGGACCTGAATTAAAAAAAAAAAAAAAACATGGGCACAGGGGAGTCAGTCAGCAAATATTTACCCCAACTTGATAGCACTTTCTACTTTGGTTGAAAAGAAAGGTGCTAAAGTTAGAGTAGATATCAACTGATTTGTTTAGACAAGAGGGAGAGTGCAAAAATGGCTGCTGAGGAGGATGCAAAATAGTGTCCAAATGTTGCTCCAAGTCATTAGCACTTAAAAGTTACAAGATGGAGGGAGAGGTATGAAGCAAAGACCTACACTAAATACAAAAACAGAGAGTGGCAGACCAAGCTTCTAGGTAAACAGCACCCTCTAGTGTTTTGAAAGGAAAGGCCTACACTAATGAACAATTATTTTTTTTTAAATCAGGGGAGTCAGTCAGCATATATTTACCCCAACTTGATAGCACTTTCTACTGTGGTCGAAAAGAAAGATGCAAAAGTTAGAGTAGATATCAACTGTTATTCAGTCAAGAGGGCAAGGGAATGAAAACTGGCAGCAGAGAAGGATGCAAAATAGTGTCCAAATGTTGCTTTAAGATGTTTTCACTTAAACGTTGATGGGAGAGGTATAAGGGTTTACAATATTGGTTACACTGACAAAGGAAATTCCATAGAAAAGAGGTTGAGTCTTGCCTGTAGTTCACTTCCTCATTAAAACTACCCCAAAGAGAAGCACTTATGAACACAGGACCAATCAATGCTCCCATTTGAAGTAATCTTAATGTGTTGAACTCTGTGATTAAATGAGCATCGCATGGAGAACGCAGTCTGTAGTTCTTGAAGGCAACTGTCTCTTGAAGCACTGATCACTTGAAACTACCCCAACAAATAGCACTTACCAAATACAACAGACAAGTTAGTGCCATGGTGAGGGTACCGAGGGTGACAGTAGTAGCAGCTGAAAATCTTGTCCAATTTCTAGCCTGGAACTCGGTAGGACTGGACGAGATCCTTTGCAGTCAGAGACACGTGGAGAATGTTGCCTGCTTTTAGGAAGAGCTGGTCTGAGCCATGTTGTTCACCATCACCCAATATAAGTGTGTCCATGCCCCCTTGGCTTTGCCGTGGTCGTTGACACTCTGCCTTTCTGTAAAGCCCATCAAGTTTTGATTGCAGATATAACATCTTTGGAACGACTCAGCATTTTTCAGCATGGGTGGACTTTTCACACATTTAAAAGCACTTCATGCATATACAACAATGATGAACTTTATTGCCCCTGAATTTAGAAAAGAGGTCAAGTCATTTTAAAGGAAAGGCCTACACTAAATACATAAACAGGAAGGGGCAGACCAAACCTCTAGGTAAACCAGCACCATCTAGTGTTTACACGGCAACATGATTGCACTAAAGAGAAGCACTTTTTGTTATATAGTATCAGGAATGCTTCCCTTTGTAGTCATCTAAAGGGGCTCTGTAAATGTAAGGGACCTGAATTTAAAAAAAAAAACATGGGCACAGGGGAGTCAGTCAGCAAATATTTACCCCAACTTGATAGCACTTTCTACTTTGGTTGAAAAGAAAGGTGCTAAAGTTAGAGTAGATATCAACTGATTTTTTTAGACAAGAGGGAGAGTGCAAAAATGGCTGCAGAGGAGGATGCAAAATAGTGTCCAAATGTTGCTCCAAGTCATTAGCACTTAAAAGTTACAAGATGGAGGGAGAGGTATGAAGCAAAGACCTACACTAAATACAAAAACAGAGAGTGGCAGACCAAGCTTCTAGGTAAACAGCACCCTCTAGTGTTTTGAAAGGAAAGGCCTACACTAATGAACAATTATTTTGAAAAAATCAGGGGAGTCAGTCAGCATATATTTACCCCAACTTGATAGCACTTTCTACTGTGGTCGAAAAGAAAGATGCAAAAGTTAGAGTAGATATCAACTGTTATTCAGTCAAGAGGGCAAGGGAATGAAAACTGGCAGCAGAGAAGGATGCAAAATAGTGTCCAAATGTTGCTTTAAGATGTTTTCACTTAAACGTTGATGGGAGAGGTATAAGGGTTTACAATATTGGTTACACTGACAAAGGAAATTCCATAGAAAAGAGGTTGAGTCTTGCCTGTAGTTCACTTCATCATTAAAACTACCCCAAAGAGAAGCACTTATGAACACAGGACCAATCAATGCTCCCATTTGAAGTAATCTTAATGTGTTGAACTCTGTGATAAAATGAGCATCGCATGGAGAACGCAGTCTGTAGTTCTTGAAGGCAACTGTCTCTTGAAGCACTGATCACTTGAAACTACCCCAACAAATAGCACTTACCAAATACAACAGACAAGTTAGTGCCATGGTGAGGGTACCGAGGGTGACAGTAGTAGCAGCTGAAAATCTTGTCCAATTTCTAGCCTGGAACTCGGTAGGACTGGACGAGATCCTTTGCAGTCAGAGACACGTGGAGAATGTTGCCTGCTTTTAGGAAGAGCTGGTCTGAGCCATGTGGTTCACCAGCACCCAATATAAGTGTGTCCATGCCCCCTTGGCTTTGCCGTGGTCATTGACACTCTGCCTTTCTGTAAAGCCCATCAAGTTTTGATTGCAGATATAACATCTTTGGAACGACTCAGCATTTTTCAGCATGGGTGGACTTTTCACACATTTAAAAGCACTTCATGCAAATACAACAATGATGAACTTTATTGCCCCTGAATTTAGAAAAGAGGTCAAGTCATTTTTAAAGGAAAGGCCTACACTAAATACATAAACAGGAAGGGGCAGACCAAACCTCTAGGTAAACCAGCACCATCTAGTGTTTACACGGCAACATGATTGCACTAAAGAGAAGCACTTTTTGTTATATAGTATCAGGAATGCTTCCCTTTGTAGTCATCTAAAGGGGCTCTGTAAATGTAAGGGACCTGAATAAAAAAATAAAAAAAACATGGGCACAGGGGAGTCAGTCAGCAAATATTTACCCCAACTTGATAGCACTTTCTACTTTGGTTGAAAAGAAAGGTGCTAAAGTCAGAGTAGATATCAACTGATTTTTTTAGACAAGAGGGAGAGTGCAAAAATGGCTGCAGAGGAGGATGCAAAATAGTGTCCAAATGTTGCTCCAAGTCATTAGCACTTAAAAGTTACAAGATGGAGGGAGAGGTATGAAGCAAAGACCTACACTAAATACAAAAACAGAGAGTGGCAGACCAAGCTTCTAGGTAAACAGCACCCTCTAGTGTTTTGAAAGGAAAGGCCTACACTAATGAACAATTATTTTGAAAAAATCAGGGGAGTCAGTCAGCATATATTTACCCCAACTTGATAGCACTTTCTACTGTGGTCGAAAAGAAAGATGCAAAAGTTAGAGTAGATATCAACTGTTATTCAGTCAAGAGGGCAAGGGAATGAAAACTGGCAGCAGAGAAGGATGCAAAATAGTGTCCAAATGTTGCTTTAAGATGTTTTCACTTAAACGTTGATGGGAGAGGTATAAGGGTTTACAATATTGGTTACACTGACAAAGGAAATTCCATAGAAAAGAGGTTGAGTCTTGCCTGTAGTTCACTTCCTCATTAAAACTACCCCAAAGAGAAGCACTTATGAACACAGGACCAATCAATGCTCCCATTTGAAGTAATCTTAATGTGTTGAACTCTGTGATTAAATGAGCATCGCATGGAGAACGCAGTCTGTAGTTCTTGAAGGCAACTGTCTCTTGAAGCACTGATCACTTGAAACTACCCCAACAAATAGCACTTACCAAATACAACAGACAAGTTAGTGCCATGGTGAGGGTACCGGGGGTGACAGTAGTAGCAGCTGAAAATCTTGTCCAATTTATAGCCTGGAACTCGGTAGGACTGGACGAGATCCTTTGCAGTCAGAGACACGTGGAGAATGTTGCCTGCTTTTAGGAAGAGCTGGTCTGAGCCATGTGGTTCACCAGCACCCAATATAAGTGTGTCCATGCCCCCTTGGCTTTGCCGTGGTCGTTGACACTCTGCCTTTCTGTAAAGCCCATCAAGTTTTGATTGCAGATATAACATCTTTGGAACGACTCAGCATTTTTCAGCATGGGTGGACTTTTCACACATTTAAAAGCACTTCATGCAAATACAACAATGATGAACTTTATTGCCCCTGAATTTAGAAAAGAGGTCAAGTCATTTTTAAAGGAAAGGCCTACACTAAATACATAAACAGGAAGGGGCAGACCAAACCTCTAGGTAAACCAGCACCATCTAGTGTTTACACGGCAACATGATTGCACTAAAGAGAAGCACTTTTTGTTATATAGTGTCAGGAATGCTTCCCTTTGTAGTCATCTAAAGGGGCTCTGTAAATGTAAGGGACCTGAAAAAAAAAAAAAAACATGGGCACAGGGGAGTCAGTCAGCAAATATTTACCCCAACTTGATAGCACTTTCTACTTTGGTTGAAAAGAAAGGTGCTAAAGTCAGAGTAGATATCAACTGATTTTTTTAGACAAGAGGGAGAGTGCAAAAATGGCTGCAGAGGAGGATGCAAAATAGTGTCCAAATGTTGCTCCAAGTCATTAGCACTTAAAAGTTACAAGATGGAGGGAGAGGTATGAAGCAAAGACCTACACTAAATACAAAAACAGAGAGTGGCAGACCAAGCTTCTAGGTAAACAGCACCCTCTAGTGTTTTGAAAGGAAAGGCCTACACTAATGAACAATTATTTTGAAAAAATCAGGGGAGTCAGTCAGCATATATTTACCCCAACTTGACAGCACTTTCTACTATGGTCGAAAAGAAATATGCAAAAGTTAGAGTAGATATCAACTGTTATTCAGTCAAGAGGGCAAGGGAATGAAAACTGGCAGCAGAGAAGGATGCAAAATAGTGTCCAAATGTTGCTTTAAGATGTTTTCACTTAAACGTTGATGGGAGAGGTATAAGGGTTTACAATATTGGTTACACTGACAAAGGAAATTCCATAGAAAAGAGGTTGAGTCTTGCCTGTAGTTCACTTCCTCATTAAAACTACCCCAAAGAGAAGCACTTATGAACACAGGACCAATCAATGCTCCCATTTGAAGTAATCTTAATGTGTTGAACTCTGTGATTAAATGAGCATCGCATGGAGAACGCAGTCTGTAGTTCTTGAAGGCAACGGTCTCTTGAAGCACTGATCACTTGAAACTACCCCAACAAATAGCACTTACCAAATACAACAGACAAGTTAGTGCCATGGTGAGGGTACCGAGGGTGACAGTAGTAGCAGCTGAAAATCTTGTCCAATTTCTAGCCTGGAACTCGGTAGGACTGGACGAGATCCTTTGCAGTCAGAGACACGTGGAGAATGTTGCCTGCTTTTAGGAAGAGCTGGTCTGAGCCATGTTGTTCACCATCACCCAATATAAGTGTGTCCATGCCCCCTTGGCTTTGCCGTGGTCGTTGACACTCTGCCTTTCTGTAAAGCCCATCAAGTTTTGATTGCAGATATAACATCTTTGGAACGACTCAGCATTTTTCAGCATGGGTGGACTTTTCACACATTTAAAAGCACTTCATGCAAATACAACAATGATGAACTTTATTGCCCCTGAATTTAGAAAAGAGGTCAAGTCATTTTTAAAGGAAAGGCCTACACTAAATACATAAACAGGAAGGGGCAGACCAAACCTCTAGGTAAACCAGCACCATCTAGTGTTTACACGGCAACATGATTGCACTAAAGAGAAGCACTTTTTGTTATATAGTATCAGGAATGCTTCCCTTTGTAGTCATCTAAAGGGGCTCTGTAAATGTAAGGGACCTGAATAAAAAAATAAAAAAAACATGGGCACAGGGGAGTCAGTCAGCAAATATTTACCCCAACTTGATAGCACTTTCTACTTTGGTTGAAAAGAAAGGTGCTAAAGTCAGAGTAGATATCAACTGATTTTTTTAGACAAGAGGGAGAGTGCAAAAATGGCTGCAGAGGAGGATGCAAAATAGTGTCCAAATGTTGCTCCAAGTCATTAGCACTTAAAAGTTACAAGATGGAGGGAGAGGTATGAAGCAAAGACCTACACTAAATACAAAAACAGAGAGTGGCAGACCAAGCTTCTAGGTAAACAGCACCCTCTAGTGTTTTGAAAGGAAAGGCCTACACTAATGAACAATTATTTTGAAAAAATCAGGGGAGTCAGTCAGCATATATTTACCCCAACTTGACAGCACTTTCTACTATGGTCGAAAAGAAATATGCAAAAGTTAGAGTAGATATCAACTGTTATTCAGTCAAGAGGGCAAGGGAATGAAAACTGGCAGCAGAGAAGGGTGCAAAATAGTGTCCAAATGTTGCTTTAAGATGTTTTCACTTAAACGTTGATGGGAGAGGTATAAGGGTTTACAATATTGGTTACACTGACAAAGGAAATTCCATAGAAAAGAGGTTGAGTCTTGCCTGTAGTTCACTTCCTCATTAAAACTACCCCAAAGAGAAGCACTTATGAACACAGGACCAATCAATGCTCCCATTTGAAGTAATCTTAATGTGTTGAACTCTGTGATTAAATGAGCATCGCATGGAGAACGCAGTCTGTAGTTCTTGAAGGCAACTGTCTCTTGAAGCACTGATCACTTGAAACTACCCCAACAAATAGCACTTACCAAATACAACAGACAAGTTAGTGCCATGGTGAGGGTACCGAGGGTGACAGTAGTAGCAGCTGAAAATCTTGTCCAATTTATAGCCTGGAACTCGGTAGGACTGGACGAGATCCTTTGCAGTCAGAGACACGTGGAGAATGTTGCCTGCTTTTAGGAAGAGCTGGTCTGAGCCATGTTGTTCACCATCACCCAATATAAGTGTGTCCATGCCCCCTTGGCTTTGCCGTGGTCGTTGACACTCTGCCTTTCTGTAAAGCCCATCAAGTTTTGATTGCAGATATAACATCTTTGGAACGACTCAGCATTTTTCAGCATGGGTGGACTTTTCACACATTTAAAAGCACTTCATGCAAATACAACAATGATGAACTTTATTGCCCCTGAATTTAGAAAAGAGGTCAAGTCATTTTTAAAGGAAAGGCCGACACTAAATACATAAACAGGAAGGGGCAGACCAAACCTCTAGGTAAACCAGCACCATCTAGTGTTTACACGGCAACATGATTGCACTAAAGAGAAGCACTTTTTGTTATATAGTATCAGGAATGCTTCCCTTTGTAGTCATCTAAAGGGGCTCTGTAAATGTAAGGGACCTGAATAAAAAATAAAAATAAAACATGGGCACAGGGGAGTCAGTCAGCAAATATTTACCCCAACTTGATAGCACTTTCTACTTTGGTTGAAAAGAAAGGTGCTAAAGTTAGAGTAGATATCAACTAATTTTTTTAGACAAGAGGGAGAGTGCAAAAATGGCTGCAGAGGAGGATGCAAAATAGTGTCCAAATGTTGCTCCAAGTCATTAGCACTTAAAAGTTACAAGATGGAGGGAGAGGTATGAAGCAAAGACCTACACTAAATACAAAAACAGAGAGTGGCAGACCAAGCTTCTAGGTAAAAAGCACCCTCTAGTGTTTTGAAAGGAAAGGCCTACACTAATGAACAATTATAATTTTTTTTAAATCAGGGGAGTCAGTCAGCATATATTTACCCCAACTTGATAGCACTTTCTACTGTGGTCGAAAAGAAAGATGCAAAAGTTAGAGTAGATATCAACTGTTATTCAGTCAAGAGGGCAAGGGAATGAAAACTGGCAGCAGAGAAGGATGCAAAATAGTGTCCAAATGTTGCTTTAAGATGTTTTCACTTAAACGTTGATGGGAGAGGTATAAGGGTTTACAATATTGGTTACACTGACAAAGGAAATTCCATAGAAAAGAGGTTGAGTCTTGCCTGTAGTTCACTTCCTCATTAAAACTACCCCAAAGAGAAGCACTTATGAACACAGGACCAATCAATGCTCCCATTTGAAGTAATCTTAATGTGTTGAACTCTGTGATTAAATGAGCATCGCATGGAGAACGCAGTCTGTAGTTCTTGAAGGCAACTGTCTCTTGAAGCACTGATCACTTGAAACTACCCCAACAAATAGCACTTACCAAATACAACAGACAAGTTAGTGCCATGGTGAGGGTACCGAGGGTGACAGTAGTAGCAGCTGAAAATCTTGTCCAATTTCTAGCCTGGAACTCGGTAGGACTGGACGAGATCCTTTGCAGTCAGAGACACGTGGAGAATGTTGCCTGCTTTTAGGAAGAGCTGGTCTGAGCCATGTGGTTCACCAGCACCCAATATAAGTGTGTCCATGCCCCCTTGGCTTTGCCGTGGTCGTTGACACTCTGCCTTTCTGTAAAGCCCATCAAGTTTTGATTGCAGATATAACATCTTTGGAACGACTCAGCATTTTTCAGCATGGGTGGACTTTTCACACATTTAAAAGCACTTCATGCAAATACAACAATGATGAACTTTATTGCCCCTGAATTTAGAAAAGAGTTCAAGTCATTTTTTAAAGGAAAGGCCTACACTAAATACATAAACAGGAAGGGGCAGACCAAACCTCTAGGTAAACCAGCACCATCTAGTGTTTACACGGCAACATGATTGCACTAAAGAGAAGCACTTTTTGTTATATAGTATCAGGAATGCTTCCCTTTGTAGTCATCTAAAGGGGCTCTGTAAATGTAAGGGACCTGAATAAAAAAAATAAAAAAAACATGGGCACAGGGGAGTCAGTCAGCAAATATTTACCCCAACTTGATAGCACTTTCTACTTTGGTTGAAAAGAAAGGTGCTAAAGTTAGAGTAGATATCAACTGATTTTTTTAGACAAGAGGGAGAGTGCAAAAATGGCTGCAGAGGAGGATGCAAAATAGTGTCCAAATGTTGCTCCAAGTCATTAGCACTTAAAAGTTACAAGATGGAGGGAGAGGTATGAAGCAAAGACCTACACTAAATACAAAAACAGAGAGTGGCAGACCAAGCTTCTAGGTAAACAGCACCCTCTAGTGTTTTGAAAGGAAAGGCCTACACTAATGAACAATTATTTTGAAAAAATCAGGGGAGTCAGTCAGCATATATTTACCCCAACTTGATAGCACTTTCTACTATGGTCAACAGAAAGATGCAAAAGTTAGAGTAGATATCAACTGTTATTCAGTCAAGAGGGCAAGGGAATGAAAACTGGCAGCAGAGAAGGATGCAAAATAGTGTCCAAATAATGCTTTAAGATGTTTTCACTTAAACGTTGATGGGAGAGGTATAAGGGTTTACAATATTGGTTACACTGACAAAGGAAATTCCATAGAAAAGAGGTTGAGTCTTGCCTGTAGTTCACTTCCTCATTAAAACTACCCCAAAGAGAAGCACTTATGAACACAGGACCAATCAATGCTCCCATTTGAAGTAATCTTAATGTGTTGAACTCTGTGATTAAATGAGCATCGCATGGAGAACGCAGTCTGTAGTTCTTGAAGGCAACTGTCTCTTGAAGCACTGATCACTTGAAACTACCCCAACAAATAGCACTTACCAAATACAACAGACAAGTTAGTGCCATGGTGAGGGTACCGAGGGTGACAGTAGTAGCAGCTGAAAATCTTGTCCAATTTCTAGCCTGGAACTCGGTAGGACTGGACAAGATCCTTTGCAGCCAGAGACACGTGGAGAATGTTGCCTGCTTTTAGGAAGAGCAGGTCTGAGCCATGTGGTTCACCAGCACCCAATATAAGTGTGTCCATGCCCCCTTGGCTTTGCCGTGGTCGTTGACACTCTGCCTTTCTGTAAAGCCCATCAAGTTTTGATTGCAGATATAACATCTTTGGAACGACTCAGCATTTTTCAGCATGGGTGGACTTTTCACACATTTAAAAGCACTTCATGCAAATACAACAATGATGAACTTTATTGCCCCTGAATTTAGAAAAGAGGTCAAGTCATTTTTAAAGGAAAGGCCTACACTAAATACATAAACAGGAAGGGGCAGACCAAACCTCTAGGTAAACCAGCACCATCTAGTGTTTACACGGCAACATGATTGCACTAAAGAGAAGCACTTTTTGTTATATAGTATCAGGAATGCTTCCCTTTGTAGTCATCTAAAGGGGCTCTGTAAATGTAAGGGACCTGAATTGTAAAAAAAAAACATGGGCACAGGGGAGTCAGTCAGCAAATATTTACCCCAACTTGATAGCACTTTCTACTTTGGTTGAAAAGAAAGGTGCTAAAGTTAGAGTAGATATCAACTGATTTTTTTAGACAAGAGGGAGAGTGCAAAAATGGCTGCAGAGGAGGATGCAAAATAGTGTCCAAATGTTGCTCCAAGTCATTAGCACTTAAAAGTTACAAGATGGAGGGAGAGGTATGAAGCAAAGACCTACACTAAATACAAAAACAGAGAGTGGCAGACCAAGCTTCTAGGTAAACAGCACCCTCTAGTGTTTTGAAAGGAAAGGCCTACACTAATGAACAATTATTTTGAAAAAATCAGGGGAGTCAGTCAGCATATATTTACCCCAACTTGATAGCACTTTCTACTGTGGTCGAAAAGAAAGATGCAAAAGTTAGAGTAGATATCAACTGTTATTCAGTCAAGAGGGCAAGGGAATGAAAACTGGCAGCAGAGAAGGATGCAAAATAGTGTCCAAATGTTGCTTTAAGATGTTTTCACTTAAACGTTGATGGGAGAGGTATAAGGGTTTACAATATTGGTTACACTGACAAAGGAAATTCCATAGAAAAGAGGTTGAGTCTTGCCTGTAGTTCACTTCCTCATTAAAACTACCCCAAAGAGAAGCACTTATGAACACAGGACCAATCAATGCTCCCATTTGAAGTAATCTTAATGTGTTGAACTCTGTGATTAAATGAGCATCGCATGGAGAACGCAGTCTGTAGTTCTTGAAGGCAACTGTCTCTTGAAGCACTGATCACTTGAAACTACCCCAACAAATAGCACTTACCAAATACAACAGACAAGTTAGTGCCATGGTGAGGGTACCGAGGGTGACAGTAGTAGCAGCTGAAAATCTTGTCCAATTTCTAGCCTGGAACTCGGTAGGACTGGACGAGATCCTTTGCAGTCAGAGACACGTGGAGAATGTTGCCTGCTTTTAGGAAGAGCTGGTCTGAGCCATGTGGTTCACCAGCACCCAATATAAGTGTGTCCATGCCCCCTTGGCTTTGCCGTGGTCGTTGACACTCTGCCTTTCTGTAAAGCCCATCAAGTTTTGATTGCAGATATAACATCTTTGGAACGACTCAGCATTTTTCAGCATGGGTGGACTTTTCACACATTTAAAAGCACTTCATGCAAATACAACAATGATGAACTTTATTGCCCCTGAATTTAGAAAAGAGGTCAAGTCATTTTTAAAGGAAAGGCCTACACTAAATACATAAACAGGAAGGGGCAGACCAAACCTCTAGGTAAACCAGCACC
The DNA here is from genome assembly GCF_965113295.1 of Leuciscus leuciscus. Lineage (NCBI taxonomy): Eukaryota > Metazoa > Chordata > Actinopteri > Cypriniformes > Leuciscidae > Leuciscus > Leuciscus leuciscus. Next base: position 25,162,364 of record NC_138737.1, on the reverse strand, counting down.
ATCTAGTGTTTACACGGCAACATGATTGCACTAAAGAGAAGCACTTTTTGTTATATAGTATCAGGAATGCTTCCCTTTGTAGTCATCTAAAGGGGCTCTGTAAATGTAAGGGACCTGAAAAAAAACAAAAAAAAACATGGGCACAGGGGAGTCAGTCAGCAAATATTTACCCCAACTTGATAGCACTTTCTACTTTGGTTGAAAAGAAAGGTGCTAAAGTTAGAGTAGATATCAACTGATTTTTTTAGACAAGAGGGAGAGTGCAAAAATGGCTGCAGAGGAGGATGCAAAATAGTGTCCAAATGTTGCTCCAAGTCATTAGCACTTAAAAGTTACAAGATGGAGGGAGAGGTATGAAGCAAAGACCTACACTAAATACAAAAACAGAGAGTGGCAGACCAAGCTTCTAGGTAAACAGCACCCTCTAGTGTTTTGAAAGGAAATGCCTACACTAATGAACAATTATTTTTTTTTAAATCAGGGGAGTCAGTCAGCATATATTTACCCCAACTTGATAGCACTTTCTACTGTGGTCGAAAAGAAAGATGCAAAAGTTAGAGTAGATATCAACTGTTATTCAGTCAAGAGGGCAAGGGAATGAAAACTGGCAGCAGAGAAGGATGCAAAATAGTGTCCAAATGTTGCTTTAAGAGGTTTTCACTTAAACGTTGATGGGAGAGGTATAAGGGTTTACAATATTGGTTACACTGACAAAGGAAATTCCATAGAAAAGAGGTTGAGTCTTGCCTGTAGTTCACTTCCTCATTAAAACTACCCCAAAGAGAAGCACTTATGAACACAGGACCAATCAATGCTCCCATTTGAAGTAATCTTAATGTGTTGAACTCTGTGATTAAATGAGCATCGCATGGAGAACGCAGTCTGTAGTTCTTGAAGGCAACTGTCTCTTGAAGCACTGATCACTTGAAACTACCCCAACAAATAGCACTTACCAAATACAACAGACAAGTTAGTGCCATGGTGAGGGTACCGAGGGTGACAGTAGTAGCAGCTGAAAATCTTGTCCAATTTCTAGCCTGGAACTCGGTAGGACTGGACAAGATCCTTTGCAGCCAGAGACACGTGGAGAATGTTGCCTGCTTTTAGGAAGAGCAGGTCTGAGCCATGTGGTTCACCAGCACCCAATATAAGTGTGTCCATGCCCCCTTGGCTTTGCCGTGGTCGTTGACACTCTGCCTTTCTGTAAAGCCCATCAAGTTTTGATTGCAGATATAACATCTTTGGAACGACTCAGCATTTTTCAGCATGGGTGGACTTTTCACACATTTAAAAGCACTTCATGCAAATACAACAATGATGAACTTTATTGCCCCTGAATTTAGAAAAGAGGTCAAGTCATTTTTAAAGGAAAGGCCTACACTAAATACATAAACAGGAAGGGGCAGACCAAACCTCTAGGTAAACCAGCACCATCTAGTGTTTACACGGCAACATGATAGCACTAAAGAGAAGCACTTTTTGTTATATAGTATCAGGAATGCTTCCCTTTGTAGTCATCTAAAGGGGCTCTGTAAATGTAAGGGACCTGAATTGTAAAAAAAAAAACATGGGCACAGGGGAGTCAGTCAGCAAATATTTACCCCAACTTGATAGCACTTTCTACTTTGGTTGAAAAGAAAGGTGCTAAAGTTAGAGTAGATATCAACTGATTTTTTTAGACAAGAGGGAGAGTGCAAAAATGGCTGCAGAGGAGGATGCAAAATAGTGTCCAAATGTTGCTCCAAGTCATTAGCACTTAAAAGTTACAAGATGGAGGGAGAGGTATGAAGCAAAGACCTACACTAAATACAAAAACAGAGAGTGGCAGACCAAGCTTCTAGGTAAACAGCACCCTCTAGTGTTTTGAAAGGAAAGGCCTACACTAATGAACAATTATTTTGAAAAAATCAGGGGAGTCAGTCAGCATATATTTACCCCAACTTGATAGCACTTTCTACTGTGGTCGAAAAGAAAGATGCAAAAGTTAGAGTAGATATCAACTGTTATTCAGTCAAGAGGGCAAGGGAATGAAAACTGGCAGCAGAGAAGGATGCAAAATAGTGTCCAAATGTTGCTTTAAGATGTTTTCACTTAAACGTTGATGGGAGAGGTATAAAGGTTTACAATATTGGTTACACTGACAAAGGAAATTCCATAGAAAAGAGGTTGAGTCTTGCCTGTAGTTCACTTCCTCATTAAAACTACCCCAAAGAGAAGCACTTATGAACACAGGACCAATCAATGCTCCCATTTGAAGTAATCTTAATGTGTTGAACTCTGTGATTAAATGAGCATCGCATGGAGAACGCAGTCTGTAGTTCTTGAAGGCAACTGTCTCTTGAAGCACTGATCACTTGAAACTACCCCAACAAATAGCACTTACCAAATACAACAGACAAGTTAGTGCCATGGTGAGGGTGACAGTAGTAGCAGCTGAAAATCTTGTCCAATTTCTAGCCTGGAACTCGGTAGGACTGGACGAGATCCTTTGCAGTCAGAGACACGTGGAGAATGTTGCCTGCTTTTAGGAAGAGCTGGTCTGAGCCATGTGGTTCACCAGCACCCAATATAAGTGTGTCCATGCCCCCTTGGCTTTGCCGTGGTCGTTGACATTCTGCCTTTCTGTAAAGCCCATCAAGTTTTGATTGCAGATATAACATCTTTGGAACGACTCAGCATTTTTCAGCATGGGTGGACTTTTCACACATTTAAAAGCACTTCATGCAAATACAACAATGATGAACTTTATTGCCCCTGAATTTAGAAAAGAGGTCAAGTCATTTTTAAAGGAAAGGCCGACACTAAATACATAAACAGGAAGGGGCAGACCAAACCTCTAGGTAAACCAGCACCATCTAGTGTTTACACGGCAACATGATTGCACTAAAGAGAAGCACTTTTTGTTATATAGTATCAGGAATGCTTCCCTTTGTAGTCATCTAAAGGGGCTCTGTAAATGTAAGGGACCTGAATAAAAAAAAATAAAAAAAACATGGGCACAGGGGAGTCAGTCAGCAAATATTTACCCCCAACTTGATAGCACTTTCTACTTTGGTTGAAAAGAAAGGTGCTAAAGTTAGAGTAGATATCAACTAATTTTTTTAGACAAGAGGGAGAGTGCAAAAATGGCTGCAGAGGAGGATGCAAAATAGTGTCCAAATGTTGCTCCAAGTCATTAGCACTTAAAAGTTACAAGATGGAGGGAGAGGTATGAAGCAAAGACCTACACTAAATACAAAAACAGAGAGTGGCAGACCAAGCTTCTAGGTAAACAGCACCCTCTAGTGTTTTGAAAGGAAAGGCCTACACTAATGAACAATTATAATTTTTTTTAAATCAGGGGAGTCAGTCAGCATATATTTACCCCAACTTGATAGCACTTTCTACTGTGGTCGAAAAGAAAGATGCAAAAGTTAGAGTAGATATCAACTGTTATTCAGTCAAGAGGGCAAGGGAATGAAAACTGGCAGCAGAGAAGGATGCAAAATAGTGTCCAAATGTTGCTTTAAGATGTTTTCACTTAAACGTTGATGGGAGAGGTATAAGGGTTTACAATATTGGTTACACTGACAAAGGAAATTCCATAGAAAAGAGGTTGAGTCTTGCCTGTAGTTCACTTCCTCATTAAAACTACCCCAAAGAGAAGCACTTATGAACACAGGACCAATCAATGCTCCCATTTGAAGTAATCTTAATGTGTTGAACTCTGTGATTAAATGAGCATCGCATGGAGAACGCAGTCTGTAGTTCTTGAAGGCAACTGTCTCTTGAAGCACTGATCACTTGAAACTACCCCAACAAATAGCACTTACCAAATACAACAGACAAGTTAGTGCCATGGTGAGGGTACCGAGGGTGACAGTAGTAGCAGCTGAAAATCTTGTCCAATTTCTAGCCTGGAACTCGGTAGGACTGGACGAGATCCTTTGCAGTCAGAGACACGTGGAGAATGTTGCCTGCTTTTAGGAAGAGCTGGTCTGAGCCATGTGGTTCACCAGCACCCAATATAAGTGTGTCCATGCCCCCTTGGCTTTGCCGTGGTCGTTGACACTCTGCCTTTCTGTAAAGCCCATCAAGTTTTGATTGCAGATATAACATCTTTGGAACGACTCAGCATTTTTCAGCATGGGTGGACTTTTCACACATTTAAAAGCACTTCATGCAAATACAACAATGATGAACTTTATTGCCCCTGAATTTAGAAAAGAGTTCAAGTCATTTTTTAAAGGAAAGGCCTACACTAAATACATAAACAGGAAGGGGCAGACCAAACCTCTAGGTAAACCAGCACCATCTAGTGTTTACACGGCAACATGATTGCACTAAAGAGAAGCACTTTTTGTTATATAGTATCAGGAATGCTTCCCTTTGTAGTCATCTAAAGGGGCTCTGTAAATGTAAGGGACCTGAATAAAAAAAAAAAAAAAAACATGGGCACAGGGGAGTCAGTCAGCAAATATTTACCCCAACTTGATAGCACTTTCTACTTTGGTTGAAAAGAAAGGTGCTAAAGTTAGAGTAGATATCAACTGATTTTTTTAGACAAGAGGGAGAGTGCAAAAATGGCTGCAGAGGAGGATGCAAAATAGTGTCCAAATGTTGCTCCAAGTCATTAGCACTTAAAAGTTACAAGATGGAGGGAGAGGTATGAAGCAAAGACCTACACTAAATACAAAAACAGAGAGTGGCAGACCAAGCTTCTAGGTAAACAGCACCCTCTAGTGTTTTGAAAGGAAAGGCCTACACTAATGAACAATTATTTTGAAAAAATCAGGGGAGTCAGTCAGCATATATTTACCCCAACTTGATAGCACTTTCTACTATGGTCAACAGAAAGATGCAAAAGTTAGAGTAGATATCAACTGTTATTCAGTCAAGAGGGCAAGGGAATGAAAACTGGCAGCAGAGAAGGATGCAAAATAGTGTCCAAATAATGCTTTAAGATGTTTTCACTTAAACGTTGATGGGAGAGGTATAAGGGTTTACAATATTGGTTACACTGACAAAGGAAATTCCATAGAAAAGAGGTTGAGTCTTGCCTGTAGTTCACTTCCTCATTAAACTACCCCAAAGAGAAGCACTTATGAACACAGGACCAATCAATGCTCCCATTTGAAGTAATCTTAATGTGTTGAACTCTGTGATTAAATGAGCATCGCATGGAGAACGCAGTCTGTAGTTCTTGAAGGCAACTGTCTCTTGAAGCACTGATCACTTGAAACTACCCCAACAAATAGCACTTACCAAATACAACAGACAAGTTAGTGCCATGGTGAGGGTACCGAGGGTGACAGTAGTAGCAGCTGAAAATCTTGTCCAATTTCTAGCCTGGAACTCGGTAGGACTGGACAAGATCCTTTGCAGCCAGAGACACGTGGAGAATGTTGCCTGCTTTTAGGAAGAGCAGGTCTGAGCCATGTGGTTCACCAGCACCCAATATAAGTGTGTCCATGCCCCCTTGGCTTTGCCGTGGTCGTTGACACTCTGCCTTTCTGTAAAGCCCATCAAGTTTTGATTGCAGATATAACATCTTTGGAACGACTCAGCATTTTTCAGCATGGGTGGACTTTTCACACATTTAAAAGCACTTCATGCAAATACAACAATGATGAACTTTATTGCCCCTGAATTTAGAAAAGAGGTCAAGTCATTTTTAAAGGAAAGGCCTACACTAAATACATAAACAGGAAGGGGCAGACCAAACCTCTAGGTAAACCAGCACCATCTAGTGTTTACACGGCAACATGATTGCACTAAAGAGAAGCACTTTTTGTTATATAGTATCAGGAATGCTTCCCTTTGTAGTCATCTAAAGGGGCTCTGTAAATGTAAGGGACCTGAATTGTAAAAAAAAAAACATGGGCACAGGGGAGTCAGTCAGCAAATATTTACCCCAACTTGATAGCACTTTCTACTTTGGTTGAAAAGAAAGGTGCTAAAGTTAGAGTAGATATCAACTGATTTTTTTAGACAAGAGGGAGAGTGCAAAAATGGCTGCAGAGGAGGATGCAAAATAGTGTCCAAATGTTGCTCCAAGTCATTAGCACTTAAAAGTTACAAGATGGAGGGAGAGGTATGAAGCAAAGACCTACACTAAATACAAAAACAGAGAGTGGCAGACCAAGCTTCTAGGTAAACAGCACCCTCTAGTGTTTTGAAAGGAAAGGCCTACACTAATGAACAATTATTTTGAAAAAATCAGGGGAGTCAGTCAGCATATATTTACCCCAACTTGATAGCACTTTCTACTGTGGTCGAAAAGAAAGATGCAAAAGTTAGAGTAGATATCAACTGTTATTCAGTCAAGAGGGCAAGGGAATGAAAACTGGCAGCAGAGAAGGATGCAAAATAGTGTCCAAATGTTGCTTTAAGATGTTTTCACTTAAACGTTGATGGGAGAGGTATAAAGGTTTACAATATTGGTTACACTGACAAAGGAAATTCCATAGAAAAGAGGTTGAGTCTTGCCTGTAGTTCACTTCCTCATTAAAACTACCCCAAAGAGAAGCACTTATGAACACAGGACCAATCAATGCTCCCATTTGAAGTAATCTTAATGTGTTGAACTCTGTGATTAAATGAGCATCGCATGGAGAACGCAGTCTGTAGTTCTTGAAGGCAACTGTCTCTTGAAGCACTGATCACTTGAAACTACCCCAACAAATAGCACTTACCAAATACAACAGACAAGTTAGTGCCATGGTGAGGGTACCGAGGGTGACAGTAGTAGCAGCTGAAAATCTTGTCCAATTTCTAGCCTGGAACTCGGTAGGACTGGACGAGATCCTTTGCAGTCAGAGACACGTGGAGAATGTTGCCTGCTTTTAGGAAGAGCTGGTCTGAGCCATGTGGTTCACCAGCACCCAATATAAGTGTGTCCATGCCCCCTTGGCTTTGCCGTGGTCGTTGACACTCTGCCTTTCTGTAAAGCCCATCAAGTTTTGATTGCAGATATAACATCTTTGGAACGACTCAGCATTTTTCAGCATGGGTGGACTTTTCACACATTTAAAAGCACTTCATGCAAATACAACAATGATGAACTTTATTGCCCCTGAATTTAGAAAAGAGGTCAAGTCATTTTTAAAGGAAAGGCCTACACTAAATACATAAACAGGAAGGGGCAGACCAAACCTCTAGGTAAACCAGCACCATCTAGTGTTTACACGGCAACATGATTGCACTAAAGAGAAGCACTTTTTGTTGTATAGTATCAGGAATGCTTCCCTTTGTAGTCATCTAAAGGGGCTCTGTAAATGTAAGGGACCTGAATAAAAAAAAAAAAACATGGGCACAGGGGAGTCAGTCAGCAAATATTTACCCCAACTTGATAGCACTTTCTACTTTGGTTGAAAAGAAAGGTGCTAAAGTTAGAGTAGATATCAACTGATTTTTTTAGACAAGAGGGAGAGTGCAAAAATGGCTGCAGAGGAGGATGCAAAATAGTGTCCAAATGTTGCTCCAAGTCATTAGCACTTAAAAGTTACAAGATGGAGGGAGAGGTATGAAGCAAAGACCTACACTAAATACAAAAACAGAGAGTGGCAGACCAAGCTTCTAGGTAAACAGCACCCTCTAGTGTTTTGAAAGGAAAGGCCTACACTAATGAACAATTATTTTTTTTTAAATCAGGGGAGTCAGTCAGCATATATTTACCCCAACTTGATAGCACTTTCTACTGTGGTCGAAAAGAAAGATGCAAAAGTTAGAGTAGATATCAACTGTTATTCAGTCAAGAGGGCAAGGGAATGAAAACTGGCAGCAGAGAAGGATGCAAAATAGTGTCCAAATGTTGCTTTAAGAGGTTTTCACTTAAACGTTGATGGGAGAGGTATAAGGGTTTACAATATTGGTTACACTGACAAAGGAAATTCCATAGAAAAGAGGTTGAGTCTTGCCTGTAGTTCACTTCCTCATTAAAACTACCCCAAAGAGAAGCACTTATGAACACAGGACCAATCAATGCTCCCATTTGAAGTAATCTTAATGTGTTGAACTCTGTGATTAAATGAGCATCGCATGGAGAACGCAGTCTGTAGTTCTTGAAGGCAACTGTCTCTTGAAGCACTGATCACTTGAAACTACCCCAACAAATAGCACTTACCAAATACAACAGACAAGTTAGTGCCATGGTGAGGGTACCGAGGGTGACAGTAGTAGCAGCTGAAAATCTTGTCCAATTTCTAGCCTGGAACTCGGTAGGACTGGACGAGATCCTTTGCAGTCAGAGACACGTGGAGAATGTTGTCTGCTTTTAGGAAGAGCAGGTCTGAGCCATGTGGTTCACCAGCACCCAATATAAGTGTGTCCATGCCCCCTTGGCTTTGCCGTGGTCGTTGACACTCTGCCTTTCTGTAAAGCCCATCAAGTTTTGATTGCAGATATAACATCTTTGGAACGACTCAGCATTTTTCAGCATGGGTGGACTTTTCACACATTTAAAAGCACTTCATGCAAATACAACAATGATGAACTTTATTGCCCCTGAATTTAGAAAAGAGGTCAAGTCATTTTTAAAGGAAAGGCCTACACTAAATACATAAACAGGAAGGGGCAGACCAAACCTCTAGGTAAACCAGCACCATCTAGTGTTTACACGGCAACATGATTGCACTAAAGAGAAGCACTTTTTGTTATATAGTATCAGGAATGCTTCCCTTTTTAGTCATCTAAAGGGGCTCAGTAAATGTAAGGGACCTGAATTGTAAAAAAAAAACATGGGCACAGGAGAGTCAGTCAGCAAATATTTACCCCAACTTGATAGCACTTTCTACTTTGGTTGAAAAGAAAGGTGCTAAAGTTAGAGTAGATATCAACTGATTTTTTTAGACAAGAGGGAGAGTGCAAAAATGGCTGCAGAGGAGGATGCAAAATAGTGTCCAAATGTTGCTCCAAGTCATTAGCACTTAAAAGTTACAAGATGGAGGGAGAGGTATGAAGCAAAGACCTACACTAAATGCAAAAACAGAGAGTGGCAGACCAAACTTCTAGGTAAACAGCACCCTCTAGTGTTTTGAAAGGAAAGGCCTACAATAATGAACAATTATTTTTTTTAAATCAGGGGAGTCAGTCAGCATATATTTACCCCAACTTGATAGCACTTTCTACTGTGGTCGAAAAGAAAGATGCAAAAGTTAGAGTAGATATCAACTGTTATTCAGTCAAGAGGGCAAGGGAATGAAAACTGGCAGCAGAGAAGGATGCAAAATAGTGTCCAAATGTTGCTTTAAGATGTTTTCACTTAAACGTTGATGGGAGAGGTATAAGGGTTTACAATATTGGTTACACTGACAAAGGAAATTCCATAGAAAAGAGGTTGAGTCTTGCCTGTAGTTCACTTCCTCATTAAAACTACCCCAAAGAGAAGCACTTATGAACACAGGACCAATCAATGCTCCCATTTGAAGTAATCTTAATGTGTTGAACTCTGTGATTAAATGAGCATCGCATGGAGAACGCAGTCTGTAGTTCTTGAAGGCAACTGTCTCTTGAAGCACTGATCACTTGAAACTACCCCAACAAATAGCACTTACCAAATACAACAGACAAGTTAGTGCCATGGTGAGGGTACCGAGGGTGACAGTAGTAGCAGCTGAAAATCTTGTCCAATTTCTAGCCTGGAACTCGGTAGGACTGGACGAGATCCTTTGCAGTCAGAGACACGTGGAGAATGTTGTCTGCTTTTAGGAAGAGCAGGTCTGAGCCATGTGGTTCACCAGCACCCAATATAAGTGTGTCCATGCCCCCTTGGCTTTGCCGTGGTCGTTGACACTCTGCCTTTCTGTAAAGCCCATCAAGTTTTGATTGCAGATATAACATCTTTGGAACGACTCAGCATTTTTCAGCATGGGTGGACTTTTCACACATTTAAAAGCACTTCATGCAAATACAACAATGATGAACTTTATTGCCCCTGAATTTAGAAAAGAGGTCAAGTCATTTTTAAAGGAAAGGCCTACACTAAATACATAAACAGGAAGGGGCAGACCAAACCTCTAGGTAAACCAGCACCATCTAGTGTTTACACGGCAACATGATTGCACTAAAGAGAAGCACTTTTTGTTATATAGTATCAGGAATGCTTCCCTTTGTAGTCATCTAAAGGGGCTCTGTAAATGTAAGGGACCTGAATTGTAAAAAAAAAAACATGGGCACAGGGGAGTCAGTCAGCAAATATTTACCCCAACTTGATAGCACTTTCTACTTTGGTTGAAAAGAAAGGTGCTAAAGTTAGAGTAGATATCAACTGATTTTTTTAGACAAGAGGGAGAGTGCAAAAATGGCTGCAGAGGAGGATGCAAAATAGTGTCCAAATGTTGCTCCAAGTCATTAGCACTTAAAAGTTACAAGATGGAGGGAGAGGTATGAAGCAAAGACCTACACTAAATACAAAAACAGAGAGTGGCAGACCAAGCTTCTAGGTAAACAGCACCCTCTAGTGTTTTGAAAGGAAAGGCCTACACTAATGAACAATTATTTTGAAAAAATCAGGGGAGTCAGTCAGCATATATTTACCCCAACTTGATAGCACTTTCTACTGTGGTCGAAAAGAAAGATGCAAAAGTTAGAGTAGATATCAACTGTTATTCAGTCAAGAGGGCAAGGGAATGAAAACTGGCAGCAGAGAAGGATGCAAAATAGTGTCCAAATGTTGCTTTAAGAGGTTTTCACTTAAACGTTGATGGGAGAGGTATAAGGGTTTACAATATTGGTTACACTGACAAAGGAAATTCCATAGAAAAGAGGTTGAGTCTTGCCTGTAGTTCACTTCCTCATTAAAACTACCCCAAAGAGAAGCACTTATGAACACAGGACCAATCAATGCTCCCATTTGAAGTAATCTTAATGTGTTGAACTCTGTGATTAAATGAGCATCGCATGGAGAACGCAGTCTGTAGTTCTTGAAGGCAACTGTCTCTTGAAGCACTGATCACTTGAAACTACCCCAACAAATAGCACTTACCAAATACAACAGACAAGTTAGTGCCATGGTGAGGGTACCGAGGGTGACAGTAGTAGCAGCTGAAAATCTTGTCCAATTTCTAGCCTGGAACTCGGTAGGACTGGACGAGATCCTTTGCAGTCAGAGACACGTGGAGAATGTTGCCTGCTTTTAGGAAGAGCAGGTCTGAGCCATGTGGTTCACCAGCACCCAATATAAGTGTTTCCATGCCCCCTTGGCTTTGCCGTGGTCGTTGACACTCTGCCTTTCTGTAAAGCCCATCAAGTTTTGATTGCAGATATAACATCTTTGGAACGACTCAGCATTTTTCAGCATGGGTGGACTTTTCACACATTTAAAAGCACTTCATGCAAATACAACAATGATGAACTTTATTGCCCCTGAATTTAGAAAAGAGGTCAAGTCATTTTTAAAGGAAAGGCCTACACTAAATACATAAACAGGAAGGGGCAGACCAAACCTCTAGGTAAACCAGCACCATCTAGTGTTTACACAGCAACATGATTGCACTAAAGAGAAGCACTTTTTGTTATATAGTATCAGGAATGCTTCCCTTTGTAGTCATCTAAAGGGGCTCAGTAAATGTAAGGGACCTGAATTTAAAAAAAAAACATGGGCACAGGGGAGTCAGTCAGCAAATATTTACCCCAACTTGATAGCACTTTCTACTTTGGTTGAAAAGAAAGGTGCTAAAGTTAGAGTAGATATCAACTGATTTTTTTAGACAAGAGGGAGAGTGCAAAAATGGCTGCAGAGGAGGATGCAAAATAGTGTCCAAATGTTGCTCCAAGTCATTAGCACTTAAAAGTTACAAGATGGAGGGAGAGGTATGAAGCAAAGACCTACACTAAATGCAAAAACAGAGAGTGGCAGACCAAACTTCTAGGTAAACAGCACCCTCTAGTGTTTTGAAAGGAAAGGCCTACAATAATGAACAATTATTTTTTTTAAATCAGGGGAGTCAGTCAGCATATATTTACCCCAACTTGATAGCACTTTCTACTGTGGTCGAAAAGAAAGATGCAAAAGTTAGAGTAGATATCAACTGTTATTCAGTCAAGAGGGCAAGGGAATGAAAACTGGCAGCAGAGAAGGATGCAAAATAGTGTCCAAATGTTGCTTTAAGATGTTTTCACTTAAACGTTGATGGGAGAGGCATAAGGGTTTACAATATTGGTTACACTGACAAAGGAAATTCCATAGAAAAGAGGTTGAGTCTTGCCTGTAGTTCACTTCCTCATTAAAACTACCCCAAAGAGAAGCACTTATGAACACAGGACCAATCAATGCTCCCATTTGAAGTAATCTTAATGTGTTGAACTCTGTGATTAAATGAGCATCGCATGGAGAACGCAGTCTGTAGTTCTTGAAGGCAACTGTCTCTTGAAGCACTGATCACTTGAAACTACCCCAACAAATAGCACTTGCCAAATACAACAGACAAGTTAGTGCCATGGTGAGGGTACCGAGGGTGACAGTAGTAGCAGCTGAAAATCTTGTCCAATTTCTAGCCTGGAACTCGGTAGGACTGGACGAGATCCTTTGCAGTCAGAGACACGTGGAGAATGTTGCCTGCTTTTAGGAAGAGCTGGTCTGAGCCATGTGGTTCACCAGCACCCAATATAAGTGTGTCCATGCCCCCTTGGCTTTGCCGTGGTCGTTGACACTCTGCCTTTCTGTAAAGCCCATCAAGTTTTGATTGCAGATATAACATCTTTGGAACGACTCAGCATTTTTCAGCATGGGTGGACTTTTCACACATTTAAAAGCACTTCATGCAAATACAACAATGATGAACTTTATTGCCCCTGAATTTAGAAAAGAGGTCAAGTCATTTTTAAAGGAAAGGCCTACACTAAATACATAAACAGGAAGGGGCAGACCAAACCTCTAGGTAAACCAGCACCATCTAGTGTTTACACAGCAACATGATTGCACTAAAGAGAAGCACTTTTTGTTATATAGTATCAGGAATGCTTCCCTTTGTAGTCATCTAAAGGGGCTCAGTAAATGTAAGGGACCTGAATTTAAAAAAAAAACATGGGCACAGGGGAGTCAGTCAGCAAATATTTACCCCAACTTGATAGCACTTTCTACTTTGGTTGAAAAGAAAGGTGCTAAAGTTAGAGTAGATATCAACTGATTTTTTTAGACAAGAGGGAGAGTGCAAAAATGGCTGCAGAGGAGGATGCAAAATAGTGTCCAAATGTTGCTCCAAGTCATTAGCACTTAAAAGTTACAAGATGGAGGGAGAGGTATGAAGCAAAGACCTACACTAAATGCAAAAACAGAGAGTGGCAGACCAAACTTCTAGGTAAACAGCACCCTCTAGTGTTTTGAAAGGAAAGGCCTACAATAATGAACAATTATTTTTTTTAAATCAGGGGAGTCAGTCAGCATATATTTACCCCAACTTGACAGCACTTTCTACTGTGGTCGAAAAGAAAGATGCAAAAGTTAGAGTAGATATCAACTGTTATTCAGTCAAGAGGGCAAGGGAATGAAAACTGGCAGCAGAGAAGGATGCAAAATAGTGTCCAAATGTTGCTTTAAGATGTTTTCACTTAAACGTTGATGGGAGAGGTATAAGGGTTTACAATATTGGTTACACTGACAAAGGAAATTCCATAGAAAAGAGGTTGAGTCTTGCCTGTAGTTCACTTCCTCATTAAAACTACCCCAAAGAGAAGCACTTATGAACACAGGACCAATCAATGCTCCCATTTGAAGTAATCTTAATGTGTTGAACTCTGTGATTAAATGAGCATCGCATGGAGAACGCAGTCTGTAGTTCTTGAAGGCAACTGTCTCTTGAAGCACTGATCACTTGAAACTACCCCAACAAATAGCACTTACCAAATACAACAGACAAGTTAGTGCCATGGTGAGGGTACCGAGGGTGACAGTAGTAGCAGCTGAAAATCTTGTCCAATTTCTAGCCTGGAACTCGGTAGGACTGGACGAGATCCTTTGCAGTCAGAGACACGTGGAGAATGTTGCCTGCTTTTAGGAAGAGCAGGTCTGAGCCATGTGGTTCACCAGCACCCAATATAAGTGTGTCCATGCCCCCTTGGCTTTGCCGTGGTCGTTGACACTCTGCCTTTCTGTAAAGCCCATCAAGTTTTGATTGCAGATATAACATCTTTGGAACGACTCAGCATTTTTCAGCATGGGTGGACTTTTCACACATTTAAAAGCACTTCATGCAAATACAACAATGATGAACTTTATTGCCCCTGAATTTAGAAAAGAGGTCAAGTCATTTTTAAAGGAAAGGCCTACACTAAATACATAAACAGGAAGGGGCAGACCAAACCTCTAGGTAAACCAGCACCATCTAGTGTTTACACGGCAACATGATTGCACTAAAGAGAAGCACTTTTTGTTATATAGTATCAGGAATGCTTCCCTTTGTAGTCATCTAAAGGGGCTCTGTAAATGTAAGGGACCTGAATTGTAAAAAAAAAAAACATGGGCACAGGGGAGTCAGTCAGCAAATATTTACCCCAACTTGATAGCACTTTCTACTTTGGTTGAAAAGAAAGGTGCTAAAGTTAGAGTAGATATCAACTGATTTTTTTAGACAAGAGGGAGAGTGCAAAAATGGCTGCAGAGGAGGATGCAAAATAGTGTCCAAATGTTGCTCCAAGTCATTAGCACTTAAAAGTTACAAGATGGAGGGAGAGGTATGAAGCAAAGACCTACACTAAATACAAAAACAGAGAGTGGCAGACCAAGCTTCTAGGTAAACAGCACCCTCTAGTGTTTTGAAAGGAAAGGCCTACACCAATGAACAATTATTTTTTTTAAAATCAGGGGAGTCAGTCAGCATATATTTACCCCAACTTGATAGCACTTTCTACTGTGGTCGAAAAGAAAGATGCAAAAGTTAGAGTAGATATCAACTGTTATTCAGTCAAGAGGGCAAGGGAATGAAAACTGGCAGCAGAGAAGGATGCAAAATAGTGTCCAAATGTTGCTTTAAGAGGTTTTCACTTAAACGTTGATGGGAGAGGTATAAGGGTTTACAATATTGGTTACACTGACAAAGGAAATTCCATAGAAAAGAGGTTGAGTCTTGCCTGTAGTTCACTTCCTCATTAAAACTACCCCAAAGAGAAGCACTTATGAACACAGGACCAATCAATGCTCCCATTTGAAGTAATCTTAATGTGTTGAACTCTGTGATTAAATGAGCATCGCATGGAGAACGCAGTCTGTAGTTCTTGAAGGCAACTGTCTCTTGAAGCACTGATCACTTGAAACTACCCCAACAAATAGCACTTACCAAATACAACAGACAAGTTAGTGCCATGGTGAGGGTACCGAGGGTGACAGTAGTAGCAGCTGAAAATCTTGTCCAATTTCTAGCCTGGAACTCGGTAGGACTGGACGAGATCCTTTGCAGTCAGAGACACGTGGAGAATGTTGCCTGCTTTTAGGAAGAGCAGGGGCTCGTTCTTCGTACGTCGCTAACTCAGTTAGCTGGATTTGATTGTTGACGATTTGGCATGATCTTGGATTGTTTGGTTCTTCGACGCTCATCCTGGACTTGCTGTCATAGCAACAGGTGCGCAAACTTGAACCTGCTCGGGAGCAGGCTTATTTCATGTAAACAGGATTAGATCCGGCTTCATAAGCGGAGCTGATACGGGAAGTCCAGCGCAGCGCGATAGTGCACTTTCTGAGATTGAAATTTTTTTCTCGTGACTCGTGAGATTGTCGTTTACATTATTAATTTGTTGGAAACGCACATTATTTTCGACTTGTCGGAGTCGGGCTTTAACTACAGCACAAACTGTTTGCATTGCCCTATGATTATTTGCGAGTGGCTCTTTCCTTTACACTATTGGAGCAGAGAACTTGATGGAAAGTGCTGTCTGTCGTGTCATTCGGAGTTTACCTGGCGCTTTTAGGTTTAAAAAACAGTTTTAGGTTTTTAAGACCCAATGTTGTAAAGCAGTTTTTTTAAAGCATTTTTTTTTTTTTTTTTTTTTTTTTTTGGCTATCATTTTTTATGAAGATCATGCAATCATGACCATGCCGATTACAGTATGTCACTCAGGCTTCACTAACGTGATTGGTACCATAGACTATAGGCTTCCATAGACTGCCATCAAGGCCTCAATGAAGGGGATTATGTGAACAGAAAGGGGGTTCACAATGTAAATGTGCAGCCCAGTTACTATTGGGAGTCTTAATATTCCAGATTAATAATATTATATCAAATAAAAAAAGTCAGTTGACTAAAATCTTCCATATCACAAATGTGAAAGCAAAATGGCCAGGATCTGTGCATGATTTAAGAATTTTCAGAGATTCACATTTATGCACATTATTTGAAAGTGGTGAGGAAAGTTCCACAATTAAATATCAAGCTCACTGTATTACATACACTTATGCTGATCCTAACAGAACTGCATTTCTTCATAGGTGATTATGACATGTTCCTGCCTGCAGACAGGTGTTTTATGACCCCATTCCCTGACCCAAACCAGTTACAATGCAGTAGCCAGGACAAGGGCACGCAATGAAATGAACTTTGGCTAACTAAAGGGAAGATTTCAGTGTCTGATAAGTCTGAGGTTTGCACACCTGACAGGGCCTGTGACATTGCTGCATGTGCCATATTACACAACATTGCCCAAAAAAAAACAAAAAAAAAACTTTTCATTATAATATAATGAAAAGTTTAATAAAAGACCAATATACTTAGTTCCTTGAGTTTTATTTCAATTGTTCTTTGTAAAGAAAAGCCAGTGTTCAAGTGCCTGCAACAAGAGATATTAGACACATGCCTCATGCAACAAATAAAAAGGAAAAGTTGGCTATCCACTGGCCACCTGTAGGCCTATGTCTCCTCTGTCTGTGCAGACTCTTCTGTAGGCCTTTCTGGAGATGTGGAATCCTGACACTTATATTGCTGCCATAAAGCATACAAGTATAAATTAAGTAAAGTTATTTATGCACTTGCAGGTAGGCTAGTTCCTCCATATGACAGTTATCTGAGAGGGTTTATTCACTGTCCAGTGAAATGGAAACAAATGGACATTACAAAGTCTTATACTTTCTTTCCTTTTGAAAGTTATAAAAAAAATGTCCACTTACTGCACATATTTCAGCCACCACTTTCTTGGGAACAGATACAAGTGTTGGTGTATTATGTAAAAGTGCACAAAAGAGGAAAACACAATGTCATTATATGAACTACACTCTGGAAAAATATTTTTACATTAATATAAGTTTATTAGTTTTGTCAAAGCAATTCATCATTACTCAAGATTTAACATTTGAAATGACTATACAGCCTTAATTTAATGCAGCAAAAATTATTTTACAGTGTAGGCTACTAAGATCTTTTTTCTTTTTTTTTTTTTTTTCAGCCTTTTTCTTGGTTGCTTTTATAAACAGCCAACCATTTATTTAACAGTGTCTTTTATAAAAGAGACTATAATATAACAAAAAAATTACCATTATGTAGAATATTTTTGTACTTCACTTTTGTTTGTTCCCATGTTCTAGTGTGGTGACTCTGACATTACAATGAACAAAGTAATTATGCAATTATTCAAATACAAAAATATAGGCTAATAAGTGATAAAAAAACATCTAACATGGCCACTTCTAACGGATTTAAATTGTCTGCTACTTTTTGCCAGCCCTCTCTCCTGGCTTTTGCAGACTTTGAGGTGTTCCCTGGCGTTTTGCATTAAAACATTAAAATTCCGAATAAACTTCGACTATTAGTTCTTGCTCTGCTGCGGAGAAAAACTGTGCGCGCTCTTTGGCCATGCTGAACAGCCAATAGCAGCGTTGCTGATCAATGTTTCTACTATCGATACATGTCCCCTTTTAACCCAGCGCATGAACGCGCAATTATCTCAGATAACTCAATCCAGCGATACTAATCCTATCCGGCAAGTGTGTTCGAAGAACCGAGTTAGCCAGATCATGATTAGCACGATGATATTATCTTGGATGTGTCATTTGATCTCGGATGTAATAAGCAACGTACGAAGAACGAGCCCCAGGTCTGAGCCATGTGGTTCACCAGCACCCAATATAAGTGTGTCCATGCCCCCTTGGCTTTGCCGTGGTCGTTGACACTCTGCCTTTCTGTAAAGCCCATCAAGTTTTGATTGCAGATATAACATCTTTGGAACGACTCAGCATTTTTCAGCATGGGTGGACTTTTCACACATTTAAAAGCACTTCATGCAAATACAACAATGATGAACTTTATTGCCCCTGAATTTAGAAAAGAGGTCAAGTCATTTTTAAAGGAAAGGCCTACACTAAATACATAAACAGGAAGGGGCAGACCAAACCTCTAGGTAAACCAGCACCATCTAGTGTTTACACGGCAACATGATTGCACTAAAGAGAAGCACTTTTTGTTATATAGTATCAGGAATGCTTCCCTTTGTAGTCATCTAAAGGGGCTCTGTAAATGTAAGGGACCTGAATTGTAAAAAAAAAAACATGGGCACAGGGGAGTCAGTCAGCAAATATTTACCCCAACTTGATAGCACTTTCTACTTTGGTTGAAAAGAAAGGTGCTAAAGTTAGAGTAGATATCAACTGATTTTTTTAGACAAGAGGGAGAGTGCAAAAATGGCTGCAGAGGAGGATGCAAAATAGTGTCCAAATGTTGCTCCAAGTCATTAGCACTTAAAAGTTACAAGATGGAGGGAGAGGTATGAAGCAAAGACCTACACTAAATACAAAAACAGAGAGTGGCAGACCAAGCTTCTAGGTAAACAGCACCCTCTAGTGTTTTGAAAGGAAAGGCCTACACTAATGAACAATTATTTTTTTTTAAATCAGGGGAGTCAGTCAGCATATATTTACCCCAACTTGATAGCACTTTCTACTGTGGTCGAAAAGAAAGATGCAAAAGTTAGAGTAGATATCAACTGTTATTCAGTCAAGAGGGCAAGGGAATGAAAACTGGCAGCAGAGAAGGATGCAAAATAGTGTCCAAATGTTGCTTTAAGAGGTTTTCACTTAAACGTTGATGGGAGAGGTATAAGGGTTTACAATATTGGTTACACTGACAAAGGAAATTCCATAGAAAAGAGGTTGAGTCTTGCCTGTAGTTCACTTCCTCATTAAAACTACCCCAAAGAGAAGCACTTATGAACACAGGACCAATCAATGCTCCCATTTGAAGTAATCTTAATGTGTTGAACTCTGTGATTAAATGAGCATCGCATGGAGAACGCAGTCTGTAGTTCTTGAAGGCAACTGTCTCTTGAAGCACTGATCACTTGAAACTACCCCAACAAATAGCACTTACCAAATACAACAGACAAGTTAGTGCCATGGTGAGGGTACCGAGGGTGACAGTAGTAGCAGCTGAAAATCTTGTCCAATTTCTAGCCTGGAACTCGGTAGGACTGGACGAGATCCTTTGCAGTCAGAGACACGTGGAGAATGTTGCCTGCTTTTAGGAAGAGCTGGTCTGAGCCATGTGGTTCACCAGCACCCAATATAAGTGTGTCCATGCCCCCTTGGCTTTGCCGTGGTCGTTGACACTCTGCCTTTCTGTAAAGCCCATCAAGTTTTGATTGCAGATATAACATCTTTGGAACGACTCAGCATTTTTCAGCATGGGTGGACTTTTCACACATTTAAAAGCACTTCATGCAAATACAACAATGATGAACTTTTTTGCCCCTGAATTTAGAAAAGAGGTCAAGTCATTTTTAAAGGAAAGGCCTACACTAAATACATAAACAGGAAGGGGCAGACCAAACCTCTAGGTAAACCAGCACCATCTAGTGTTTACACGGCAACATGATTGCACTAAAGAGAAGCACTTTTTGTTATATAGTATCAGGAATGCTTCCCTTTGTAGTCATCTAAAGGGGCTCTGTAAATGTAAGGGACCTGAATTGTAAAAAAAAAAAACATGGGCACAGGGGAGTCAGTCAGCAAATATTTACCCCAACTTGATAGCACTTTCTACTTTGGTTGAAAAGAAAGGTGCTAAAGTTAGAGTAGATATCAACTGATTTTTTTAGACAAGAGGGAGAGTGCAAAAATGGCTGCAGAGGAGGATGCAAAATAGTGTCCAAATGTTGCTCCAAGTCATTAGCACTTAAAAGTTACAAGATGGAGGGAGAGGTATGAAGCAAAGACCTACACTAAATACAAAAACAGAGAGTGGCAGACCAAGCTTCTAGGTAAACAGCACCCTCTAGTGTTTTGAAAGGAAAGGCCTACACTAATGAACAATTATTTTGAAAAAATCAGGGGAGTCAGTCAGCATATATTTACCCCAACTTGATAGCACTTTCTACTGTGGTCGAAAAGAAAGATGCAAAAGTTAGAGTAGATATCAACTGTTATTCAGTCAAGAGGGCAAGGGAATGAAAACTGGCAGCAGAGAAGGATGCAAAATAGTGTCCAAATGTTGCTTTAAGATGTTTTCACTTAAACGTTGATGGGAGAGGTATAAGGGTTTACAATATTGGTTACACTGACAAAGGAAATTCCATAGAAAAGAGGTTGAGTCTTGCCTGTAGTTCACTTCCTCATTAAAACTACCCCAAAGAGAAGCACTTATGAACACAGGACCAATCAATGCTCCCATTTGAAGTAATCTTAATGTGTTGAACTCTGTGATTAAATGAGCATCGCATGGAGAACGCAGTCTGTAGTTCTTGAAGGCAACTGTCTCTTGAAGCACTGATCACTTGAAACTACCCCAACAAATAGCACTTACCAAATACAACAGACAAGTTAGTGCCATGGTGAGGGTACCGAGGGTGACAGTAGTAGCAGCTGAAAATCTTGTCCAATTTCTAGCCTGGAACTCGGTAGGACTGGACGAGATCCTTTGCAGTCAGAGACACGTGGAGAATGGTGCCTGCTTTTAGGAAGAGCAGGTCTGAGCCATGTGGTTCACCAGCACCCAATATAAGTGTGTCCATGCCCCCTTGGCTTTGCCGTGGTCGTTGACACTCTGCCTTTCTGTAAAGCCCATCAAGTTTTGATTGCAGATATAACATCTTTGGAACGACTCAGCATTTTTCAGCATGGGTGGACTTTTCACACATTTAAAAGCACTTCATGCAAATACAACAATGATGAACTTTATTGCCCCTGAATTTAGAAAAGAGGTCAAGTCATTTTTAAAGGAAAGGCCTACACTAAATACATAAACAGGAAGGGGCAGACCAAACCTCTAGGTAAACCAGCACCATCTAGTGTTTACACGGCAACATGATTGCACTAAAGAGAAGCACTTTTTGTTATATAGTATCAGGAATGCTTCCCTTTGTAGTCATCTAAAGGGGCTCTGTAAATGTAAGGGACCTGAATTGTAAAAAAAAAAACATGGGCACAGGGGAGTCAGTCAGCAAATATTTACCCCAACTTGATAGCACTTTCTACTTTGGTTGAAAAGAAAGGTGCTAAAGTTAGAGTAGATATCAACTGATTTTTTTAGACAAGAGGGAGAGTGCAAAAATGGCTGCAGAGGAGGATGCAAAATAGTGTCCAAATGTTGCTCCAAGTCATTAGCACTTAAAAGTTACAAGATGGAGGGAGAGGTATGAAGCAAAGACCTACACTAAATACAAAAACAGAGAGTGGCAGACCAAGCTTCTAGGTAAACAGCACCCTCTAGTGTTTTGAAAGGAAAGGCCTACACTAATGAACAATTATTTTTTTTTAAATCAGGGGAGTCAGTCAGCATATATTTACCCCAACTTGATAGCACTTTCTACTGTGGTCGAAAAGAAAGATGCAAAAGTTAGAGTAGATATCAACTGTTATTCAGTCAAGAGGGCAAGGGAATGAAAACTGGCAGCAGAGAAGGATGCAAAATAGTGTCCAAATGTTGCTTTAAGAGGTTTTCACTTAAACGTTGATGGGAGAGGTATAAGGGTTTACAATATTGGTTACACTGACAAAGGAAATTCCATAGAAAAGAGGTTGAGTCTTGCCTGTAGTTCACTTCCTCATTAAAACTACCCCAAAGAGAAGCACTTATGAACACAGGACCAATCAATGCTCCCATTTGAAGTAATCTTAATGTGTTGAACTCTGTGATTAAATGAGCATCGCATGGAGAACGCAGTCTGTAGTTCTTGAAGGCAACTGTCTCTTGAAGCACTGATCACTTGAAACTACCCCAACAAATAGCACTTACCAAATACAACAGACAAGTTAGTGCCATGGTGAGGGTACCGAGGGTGACAGTAGTAGCAGCTGAAAATCTTGTCCAATTTCTAGCCTGGAACTCGGTAGGACTGGACGAGATCCTTTGCAGTCAGAGACACGTGGAGAATGTTGCCTGCTTTTAGGAAGAGCAGGGGCTCGTTCTTCGTACGTCGCTAACTCAGTTAGCTGGATTTGATTGTTGACGATTTGGCATGATCTTGGATTGTTTGGTTCTTCGACGCTCATCCTGGACTTGCTGTCATAGCAACAGGTGCGCAAACTTGAACCTGCTCGGGAGCAGGCTTATTTCATGTAAACAGGATTAGATCCGGCTTCATAAGCGGAGCTGATACGGGAAGTCCAGCGCAGCGCGATAGTGCACTTTCTGAGATTGAAATTTTTTTCTCGTGACTCGTGAGATTGTCGTTTACATTATTAATTTGTTGGAAACGCACATTATTTTCGACTTGTCGGAGTCGGGCTTTAACTACAGCACAAACTGTTTGCATTGCCCTATGATTATTTGCGAGTGGCTCTTTCCTTTACACTATTGGAGCAGAGAACTTGATGGAAAGTGCTGTCTGTCGTGTCATTCGGAGTTTACCTGGCGCTTTTAGGTTTAAAAAACAGTTTTAGGTTTTTAAGACCCAATGTTGTAAAGCAGTTTTTTTAAAGCATTTTTTTTTTTTTTTTTTTTTTTTTTTTTTTTTTTTTGGCTATCATTTTTTATGAAGATCATGCAATCATGACCATGCCGATTACAGTATGTCACTCAGGCTTCACTAACGTGATTGGTACCATAGACTATAGGCTTCCATAGACTGCCATCAAGGCCTCAATGAAGGGGATTATGTGAACAGAAAGGGGGTTCACAATGTAAATGTGCAGCCCAGTTACTATTGGGAGTCTTAATATTCCAGATTAATAATATTATATCAAATAAAAAAAGTCAGTTGACTAAAATCTTCCATATCACAAATGTGTAAGCAAAATGGCCAGGATCTGTGCATGATTTAAGAATTTTCAGAGATTCACATTTATGCACATTATTTGAAAGTGGTGAGGAAAGTTCCACAATTAAATATCAAGCTCACTGTATTACATACACTTATGCTGATCCTAACAGAACTGCATTTCTTCATAGGTGATTATGACATGTTCCTGCCTGCAGACAGGTGTTTTATGACCCCATTCCCTGACCCAAACCAGTTACAATGCAGTAGCCAGGACAAGGGCACGCAATGAAATGAACTTTGGCTAACTAAAGGGAAGATTTCAGTGTCTGATAAGTCTGAGGTTTGCACACCTGACAGGGCCTGTGACATTGCTGCATGTGCCATATTACACAACATTGCCCAAAAAAAAAAAAAAAAAAAAACTTTTCATTATAATATAATGAAAAGTTTAATAAAAGACCAATATACTTAGTTCCTTGAGTTTTATTTCAATTGTTCTTTGTAAAGAAAAGCCAGTGTTCAAGTGCCTGCAACAAGAGATATTAGACACATGCCTCATGCAACAAATAAAAAGGAAAAGTTGGCTATCCACTGGCCACCTGTAGGCCTATGTCTCCTCTGTCTGTGCAGACTCTTCTGTAGGCCTTTCTGGAGATGTGGAATCCTGACACTTATATTGCTGCCATAAAGCATACAAGTATAAATTAAGTAAAGTTATTTATGCACTTGCAGGTAGGCTAGTTCCTCCATATGACAGTTATCTGAGAGGGTTTATTCACTGTCCAGTGAAATGGAAACAAATGGACATTACAAAGTCTTATACTTTCTTTTCTTTGGAAAGTTATAAAAAAAATGTCCACTTACTGCACATATTTCAGCCACCACTTTCTTGGGAACAGATACAAGTGTTGGTGTATTATGTAAAAGTGCACAAAAGAGGAAAACACAATGTCATTATATGAACTACACTCTGGAAAAATATTTTTACATTAATATAAGTTTATTAGTTTTGTCAAAGCAATTCATCATTACTCAAGATTTAACAGTTGAAATGACTATACAGCCTTAATTTAATGCAGCAAAAAATATTTTACAGTGTAGGCTACTAAGATCTTTTTTCTTTTTTTTTTTTTTCTCAGCCTTTTTCTTGGTTGCTTTTATAAACAGCCAACCATTTATTTAACAGTGTCTTTTATAAAAGAGACTATAATATAACAAAAAAATTACCATTATGTAGAATATTTTTGTACTTCACTTTTGTTTGTTCCCATGTTCTAGTGTGGTGACTCTGACATTACAATGAACAAAGTAATTATGCAATTATTCAAATACAAAAATATAGGCTAATAAGTGATAAAAAAACATCTAACATGGCCACTTCTAACGGATTTAAATTGTCTGCTACTTTTTGCCAGCCCTCTCTCCTGGCTTTTGCAGACTTTGAGGTGTTCCCTGGCGTTTTGCATTAAAACATTAAAATTCCGAATAAACTTCGACTATTAGTTCTTGCTCTGCTGCGGAGAAAAACTGTGCGCGCTCTTTGGCCATGCTGAACAGCCAATAGCAGCGTTGCTGATCAATGTTTCTACTATCGATACATGTCCCCTTTTAACCCAGCGCATGAACGCGCAATTATCTCAGATAACTCAATCCAGCGATACTAATCCTATCCGGCAAGTGTGTTCGAAGAACCGAGTTAGCCAGATCATGATTAGCACGATGATATTATCTTGGATGTGTCATTTGATCTCGGATGTAATAAGCAACGTACGAAGAACGAGCCCCAGGTCTGAGCCATGTGGTTCACCAGCACCCAATATAAGTGTGTCCATGCCCCCTTGGCTTTGCCGTGGTCGTTGACACTCTGCCTTTCTGTAAAGCCCATCAAGTTTTGATTGCAGATATAACATCTTTGGAACGACTCAGCATTTTTCAGCATGGGTGGACTTTTCACACATTTAAAAGCACTTCATGCAAATACAACAATGATGAACTTTATTGCCCCTGAATTTAGAAAAGAGGTCAAGTCATTTTTAAAGGAAAGGCCTACACTAAATACATAAACAGGAAGGGGCAGACCAAACCTCTAGGTAAACCAGCACCATCTAGTGTTTACACGGCAACATGATTGCACTAAAGAGAAGCACTTTTTGTTATATAGTATCAGGAATGCTTCCCTTTGTAGTCATCTAAAGGGGCTCTGTAAATGTAAGGGACCTGAATTGTAAAAAAAAAAACATGGGCACAGGGGAGTCAGTCAGCAAATATTTACCCCAACTTGATAGCACTTTCTACTTTGGTTGAAAAGAAAGGTGCTAAAGTTAGAGTAGATATCAACTGATTTTTTTAGACAAGAGGGAGAGTGCAAAAATGGCTGCAGAGGAGGATGCAAAATAGTGTCCAAATGTTGCTTTAAGAGGTTTTCACTTAAACGTTGATGGGAGAGGTATAAGGGTTTACAATATTGGTTACACTGACAAAGGAAATTCCATAGAAAAGAGGTTGAGTCTTGCCTGTAGTTCACTTCCTCATTAAAACTACCCCAAAGAGAAGCACTTATGAACACAGGACCAATCAATGCTCCCATTTGAAGTAATCTTAATGTGTTGAACTCTGTGATTAAATGAGCATCGCATGGAGAACGCAGTCTGTAGTTCTTGAAGGCAACTGTCTCTTGAAGCACTGATCACTTGAAACTACCCCAACAAATAGCACTTACCAAATACAACAGACAAGTTAGTGCCATGGTGAGGGTACCGAGGGTGACAGTAGTAGCAGCTGAAAATCTTGTCCAATTTCTAGCCTGGAACTCGGTAGGACTGGACGAGATCCTTTGCAGTCAGAGACACGTGGAGAATGTTGCCTGCTTTTAGGAAGAGCAGGTCTGAGCCATGTGGTTCACCAGCACCCAATATAAGTGTGTCCATGCCCCCTTGGCTTTGCCGTGGTCGTTGACACTCTGCCTTTCTGTAAAGCCCATCAAGTTTTGATTGCAGATATAACATCTTTGGAACGACTCAGCATTTTTCAGCATGGGTGGACTTTTCACACATTTAAAAGCACTTCATGCAAATACAACAATGATGAACTTTATTGCCCCTGAATTTAGAAAAGAGGTCAAGTCATTTTTAAAGGAAAGGCCTACACTAAATACATAAACAGGAAGGGGCAGACCAAACCTCTAGGTAAACCAGCACCATCTAGTGTTTACACGGCAACATGATTGCACTAAAGAGAAGCACTTTTTGTTATATAGTATCAGGAATGCTTCCCTTTGTAGTCATCTAAAGGGGCTCTGTAAATGTAAGGGACCTGAATTGTAAAAAAAAAAACATGGGCACAGGGGAGTCAGTCAGCAAATATTTACCCCAACTTGATAGCACTTTCTACTTTGGTTGAAAAGAAAGGTGCTAAAGTTAGAGTAGATATCAACTGATTTTTTTAGACAAGAGGGAGAGTGCAAAAATGGCTGCAGAGGAGGATGCAAAATAGTGTCCAAATGTTGCTCCAAGTCATTAGCACTTAAAAGTTACAAGATGGAGGGAGAGGTATGAAGCAAAGACCTACACTAAATACAAAAACAGAGAGTGGCAGACCAAGCTTCTAGGTAAACAGCACCCTCTAGTGTTTTGAAAGGAAAGGCCTACACTAATGAACAATTATTTTGAAAAAATCAGGGGAGTCAGTCAGCATATATTTACCCCAACTTGATAGCACTTTCTACTGTGGTCGAAAAGAAAGATGCGAAAGTTAGAGTAGATATCAACTGTTATTCAGTCAAGAGGGCAAGGGAATGAAAACTGGCAGCAGAGAAGGATGCAAAATAGTTTCCAAATGTTGCTTTAAGATGTTTTCACTTAAACGTTGATGGGAGAGGCATAAGGGTTTACAATATTGGTTACACTGACAAAGGAAATTCCATAGAAAAGAGGTTGAGTCTTGCCTGTAGTTCACTTCCTCATTAAAACTACCCCAAAGAGAAGCACTTATGAACACAGGACCAATCAATGCTCCCATTTGAAGTAATCTTAATGTGTTGAACTCTGTGATTAAATGAGCATCGCATGGAGAACGCAGTCTGTAGTTCTTGAAGGCAACTGTCTCTTGAAGCACTGATCACTTGAAACTACCCCAACAAATAGCACTTACCAAATACAACAGACAAGTTAGTGCCATGGTGAGGGTACCGAGGGTGACAGTAGTAGCAGCTGAAAATCTTGTCCAATTTCTAGCCTGGAACTCGGTAGGACTGGACGAGATCCTTTGCAGTCAGAGACACGTGGAGAATGTTGCCTGCTTTTAGGAAGAGCTGGTCTGAGCCATGTGGTTCACCAGCACCCAATATAAGTGTGTCCATGCCCCCTTGGCTTTGCCGTGGTCGTTGACACTCTGCCTTTCTGTAAAGCCCATCAAGTTTTGATTGCAGATATAACATCTTTGGAACGACTCAGCATTTTTCAGCATGGGTGGACTTTTCACACATTTAAAAGCACTTCATGCAAATACAACAATGATGAACTTTATTGCCCCTGAATTTAGAAAAGAGGTCAAGTCATTTTTAAAGGAAAGGCCTACACTAAATACATAAACAGGAAGGGGCAGACCAAACCTCTAGGTAAACCAGCACCATCTAGTGTTTACAGAGCAACATGATTGCACTAAAGAGAAGCACTTTTTGTTATATAGTATCAGGAATGCTTCCCTTTGTAGTCATCTAAAGGGGCTCAGTAAATGTAAGGGACCTGAATTTAAAAAAAAAACATGGGCACAGGGGAGTCAGTCAGCAAATATTTACCCCAACTTGATAGCACTTTCTACTTTGGTTGAAAAGAAAGGTGCTAAAGTTAGAGTAGATATCAACTGATTTTTTTAGACAAGAGGGAGAGTGCAAAAATGGCTGCAGAGGAGGATGCAAAATAGTGTCCAAATGTTGCTCCAAGTCATTAGCACTTAAAAGTTACAAGATGGAGGGAGAGGTATGAAGCAAAGACCTACACTAAATGCAAAAACAGAGAGTGGCAGACCAAACTTCTAGGTAAACAGCACCCTCTAGTGTTTTGAAAGGAAAGGCCTACAATAATGAACAATTATTTTTTTTAAATCAGGGGAGTCAGTCAGCATATATTTACCCCAACTTGATAGCACTTTCTACTGTGGTCGAAAAGAAAGATGCAAAAGTTAGAGTAGATATCAACTGTTATTCAGTCAAGAGGGCAAGGGAATGAAAACTGGCAGCAGAGAAGGATGCAAAATAGTGTCCAAATGTTGCTTTAAGATGTTTTCACTTAAACGTTGATGGGAGAGGTATAAGGGTTTACAATATTGGTTACACTGACAAAGGAAATTCCATAGAAAAGAGGTTGAGTCTTGCCTGTAGTTCACTTCCTCATTAAAACTACCCCAAAGAGAAGCACTTATGAACACAGGACCAATCAATGCTCCCATTTGAAGTAATCTTAATGTGTTGAACTCTGTGATTAAATGAGCATCGCATGGAGAACGCAGTCTGTAGTTCTTGAAGGCAACTGTCTCTTGAAGCACTGATCACTTGAAACTACCCCAACAAATAGCACTTACCAAATACAACAGACAAGTTAGTGCCATGGTGAGGGTACCGAGGGTGACAGTAGTAGCAGCTGAAAATCTTGTCCAATTTCTAGCCTGGAACTCGGTAGGACTGGACGAGATCCTTTGCAGTCAGAGACACGTGGAGAATGTTGCCTGCTTTTAGGAAGAGCAGGTCTGAGCCATGTGGTTCACCAGCACCCAATATAAGTGTGTCCATGCCCCCTTGGCTTTGCCGTGGTCGTTGACACTCTGCCTTTCTGTAAAGCCCATCAAGTTTTGATTGCAGATATAACATCTTTGGAACGACTCAGCATTTTTCAGCATGGGTGGACTTTTCACACATTTAAAAGCACTTCATGCAAATACAACAATGATGAACTTTATTGCCCCTGAATTTAGAAAAGAGGTCAAGTCATTTTTAAAGGAAAGGCCTACACTAAATACATAAACAGGAAGGGGCAGACCAAACCTCTAGGTAAACCAGCACCATCTAGTGTTTACACGGCAACATGATTGCACTAAAGAGAAGCACTTTTTGTTATATAGTATCAGGAATGCTTCCCTTTGTAGTCATCTAAAGGGGCTCTGTAAATGTAAGGGACCTGAATTGTAAAAAAAAAAACATGGGCACAGGGGAGTCAGTCAGCAAATATTTACCCCAACTTGATAGCACTTTCTACTTTGGTTGAAAAGAAAGGTGCTAAAGTTAGAGTAGATATCAACTGATTTTTTTAGACAAGAGGGAGAGTGCAAAAATGGCTGCAGAGGAGGATGCAAAATAGTGTCCAAATGTTGCTCCAAGTCATTAGCACTTAAAAGTTACAAGATGGAGGGAGAGGTATGAAGCAAAGACCTACACTAAATACAAAAACAGAGAGTGGCAGACCAAGCTTCTAGGTAAACAGCACCCTCTAGTGTTTTGAAAGGAAAGGCCTACACTAATGAACAATTATTTTTTTTAAATCAGGGGAGTCAGTCAGCATATATTTACCCCAACTTGATAGCACTTTCTACTGTGGTCGAAAAGAAAGATGCAAAAGTTAGAGTAGATATCAACTGTTATTCAGTCAAGAGGGCAAGGGAATGAAAACTGGCAGCAGAGAAGGATGCAAAATAGTGTCCAAATGTTGCTTTAAGAGGTTTTCACTTAAACGTTGATGGGAGAGGTATAAGGGTTTACAATATTGGTTACACTGACAAAGGAAATTCCATAGAAAAGAGGTTGAGTCTTGCCTGTAGTTCACTTCCTCATTAAAACTACCCCAAAGAGAAGCACTTATGAACACAGGACCAATCAATGCTCCCATTTGAAGTAATCTTAATGTGTTGAACTCTGTGATTAAATGAGCATCGCATGGAGAACGCAGTCTGTAGTTCTTGAAGGCAACTGTCTCTTGAAGCACTGATCACTTGAAACTACCCCAACAAATAGCACTTACCAAATACAACAGACAAGTTAGTGCCATGGTGAGGGTACCGAGGGTGACAGTAGTAGCAGCTGGAAATCTTGTCCAATTTATAGCCTGGAACTCGGTAGGACTGGACGAGATCCTTTGCAGTCAGAGACACGTGGAGAATGTTGCCTGCTTTTAGGAAGAGCTGGTCTGAGCCATGTGGTTCACCAGCACCCAAAATAAGTGTGTCCATGCCCCCTTGGCTTTGCCGTGGTCGTTGACACTCTGCCTTTCTGTAAAGCCCATCAAGTTTTGATTGCAGATATAACATCTTTGGAACGACTCAGCATTTTTCAGCATGGGTGGACTTTTCACACATTTAAAAGCACTTCATGCAAATACAACAATGATGAACTTTATTGCCCCTGAATTTAGAAAAGAGGTCAAGTCATTTTTAAAGGAAAGGCCTACACTAAATACATAAACAGGAAGGGCAGACCAAACCTCTAGGTAAACCAGCACCATCTAGTGTTTACACGGCAACATGATTGCACTAAAGAGAAGCACTTTTTGTTATATAGTATCAGGAATGCTTCCCTTTGTAGTCATCTAAAGGGGCTCTGTAAATGTAAGGGACCTGAATAGTAAAAAAAAAACATGGGCACAGGGGAGTCAGTCAGCAAATATTTACCCCAACTTGATAGCACTTTCTACTTTGGTTGAAAAGAAAGGTGCTAAAGTTAGAGTAGATATCAACTGATTTTTTTAGACAAGAGGGAGAGTGCAAAAATGGCTGCAGAGGAGGATGCAAAATAGTGTCCAAATGTTGCTCCAAGTCATTAGCACTTAAAAGTTACAAGATGGAGGGAGAGGTATGAAGCAAAGACCTACACTAAATACAAAAACAGAGAGTGGCAGACCAAGCTTCTAGGTAAACAGCACCCTCTAGTGTTTTGAAAGGAAAGGCCTACACTAATGAACAATTATTTTGAAAAAATCAGGGGAGTCAGTCAGCATATATTTACCCCAACTTGATAGCACTTTCTACTGTGGTCGAAAAGAAAGATGCGAAAGTTAGAGTAGATATCAACTGTTATTCAGTCAAGAGGGCAAGGGAATGAAAACTGGCAGCAGAGAAGGATGCAAAATAGTTTCCAAATGTTGCTTTAAGATGTTTTCACTTAAACGTTGATGGGAGAGGCATAAGGGTTTACAATATTGGTTACACTGACAAAGGAAATTCCATAGAAAAGAGGTTGAGTCTTGCCTGTAGTTCACTTCCTCATTAAAACTACCCCAAAGAGAAGCACTTATGAACACAGGACCAATCAATGCTCCCATTTGAAGTAATCTTAATGTGTTGAACTCTGTGATTAAATGAGCATCGCATGGAGAACGCAGTCTGTAGTTCTTGAAGGCAACTGTCTCTTGAAGCACTGATCACTTGAAACTACCCCAACAAATAGCACTTCTAGCCTGGAACTCGGTAGGACTGG
The DNA here is from genome assembly GCF_965113295.1 of Leuciscus leuciscus. Lineage (NCBI taxonomy): Eukaryota > Metazoa > Chordata > Actinopteri > Cypriniformes > Leuciscidae > Leuciscus > Leuciscus leuciscus. The sequence continues at coordinate 25,130,815 of NC_138737.1, read as the reverse complement.
ACGAGATCCTTTGCAGTCAGAGACACGTGGAGAATGTTGCCTGCTTTTAGGAAGAGCTGGTCTGAGCCATGTGGTTCACCAGCACCCAATATAAGTGTGTCCATGCCCCCTTGGCTTTGCCGTGGTCGTTGACACTCTGCCTTTCTGTAAAGCCCATCAAGTTTTGATTGCAGATATAACATCTTTGGAACGACTCAGCATTTTTCAGCATGGGTGGACTTTTCACACATTTAAAAGCACTTCATGCAAATACAACAATGATGAACTTTATTGCCCCTGAATTTAGAAAATAGGTCAAGTCATTTTTAAAGGAAAGGCCTACACTAAATACATAAACAGGAAGGGGCAGACCAAACCTCTAGGTAAACCAGCACCATCTAGTGTTTACACGGCAACATGATTGCACTAAAGAGAAGCACTTTTTGTTATATAGTATCAGGAATGCTTCCCTTTGTAGTCATCTAAAGGGGCTCTGTAAATGTAAGGGACCTGAATTGTAAAAAAAAAACATGGGCACAGGGGAGTCAGTCAGCAAATATTTACCCCAACTTGATAGCACTTTCTACTTTGGTTGAAAAGAAAGGTGCTAAAGTTAGAGTAGATATCAACTGATTTTTTTAGACAAGAGGGAGAGTGCAAAAATGGCTGCAGAGGAGGATGCAAAATAGTGTCCAAATGTTGCTCCAAGTCATTAGCACTTAAAAGTTACAAGATGGAGGGAGAGGTATGAAGCAAAGACCTACACTAAATACAAAAACAGAGAGTGGCAGACCAAGCTTCTAGGTAAACAGCACCCTCTAGTGTTTTGAAAGGAAAGGCCTACACTAATGAACAATTATTTTGAAAAAATCAGGGGAGTCAGTCAGCATATATTTACCCCAACTTGATAGCACTTTCTACTGTGGTCGAAAAGAAAGATGCGAAAGTTAGAGTAGATATCAACTGTTATTCAGTCAAGAGGGCAAGGGAATGAAAACTGGCAGCAGAGAAGGATGCAAAATAGTTTCCAAATGTTGCTTTAAGATGTTTTCACTTAAACGTTGATGGGAGAGGCATAAGGGTTTACAATATTGGTTACACTGACAAAGGAAATTCCATAGAAAAGAGGTTGAGTCTTGCCTGTAGTTCACTTCCTCATTAAAACTACCCCAAAGAGAAGCACTTATGAACACAGGACCAATCAATGCTCCCATTTGAAGTAATCTTAATGTGTTGAACTCTGTGATTAAATGAGCATCGCATGGAGAACGCAGTCTGTAGTTCTTGAAGGCAACTGTCTCTTGAAGCACTGATCACTTGAAACTACCCCAACAAATAGCACTTACCAAATACAACAGACAAGTTAGTGCCATGGTGAGGGTACCGAGGGTGACAGTAGTAGCAGCTGAAAATCTTGTCCAATTTCTAGCCTGGAACTCGGTAGGACTGGACGAGATCCTTTGCAGTCAGAGACACGTGGAGAATGTTGCCTGCTTTTAGGAAGAGCTGGTCTGAGCCATGTGGTTCACCAGCACCCAATATAAGTGTGTCCATGCCCCCTTGGCTTTGCCGTGGTCGTTGACACTCTGCCTTTCTGTAAAGCCCATCAAGTTTTGATTGCAGATATAACATCTTTGGAACGACTCAGCATTTTTCAGCATGGGTGGACTTTTCACACATTTAAAAGCACTTCATGCAAATACAACAATGATGAACTTTATTGCCCCTGAATTTAGAAAAGAGGTCAAGTCATTTTTAAAGGAAAGGCCTACACTAAATACATAAACAGGAAGGGGCAGACCAAACCTCTAGGTAAACCAGCACAATCTAGTGTTTACACAGCAACATGATTGCACTAAAGAGAAGCACTTTTTGTTATATAGTATCAGGAATGCTTCCCTTTGTAGTCATCTAAAGGGGCTCAGTAAATGTAAGGGACCTGAATTTAAAAAAAAAACATGGGCACAGGGGAGTCGGTCAGCAAATATTTACCCCAACTTGATAGCACTTTCTACTTTGGTTGAAAAGAAAGGTGCTAAAGTTAGAGTAGATATCAACTGATTTTTTTAGACAAGAGGGAGAGTGCAAAAATGGCTGCAGAGGAGGATGCAAAATAGTGTCCAAATGTTGCTCCAAGTCATTAGCACTTAAAAGTTACAAGATGGAGGGAGAGGTATGAAGCAAAGACCTACACTAAATGCAAAAACAGAGAGTGGCAGACCAAACTTCTAGGTAAACAGCACCCTCTAGTGTTTTGAAAGGAAAGGCCTACAATAATGAACAATTATTTTTTTTTAAATCAGGGGAGTCAGTCAGCATATATTTACCCCAACTTTATAGCACTTTCTACTGTGGTCGAAAAGAAAGATGCAAAAGTTAGAGTAGATATCAACTGTTATTCAGTCAAGAGGGCAAGGGAATGAAAACTGGCAGCAGAGAAGGATGCAAAATAGTGTCCAAATGTTGCTTTAAGATGTTTTCACTTAAACGTTGATGGGAGAGGTATAAGGGTTTACAATATTGGTTACACTGACAAAGGAAATTCCATAGAAAAGAGGTTGAGTCTTGCCTGTAGTTCACTTCCTCATTAAAACTACCCCAAAGAGAAGCACTTATGAACACAGGACCAATCAATGCTCCCATTTGAAGTAATCTTAATGTGTTGAACTCTGTGATTAAATGAGCATCGCATGGAGAACGCAGTCTGTAGTTCTTGAAGGCAACTGTCTCTTGAAGCACTGATCACTTGAAACTACCCCAACAAATAGCACTTACCAAATACAACAGACAAGTTAGTGCCATGGTGAGGGTACCGAGGGTGACAGTAGTAGCAGCTGAAAATCTTGTCCAATTTCTAGCCTGGAACTCGGTAGGACTGGACGAGATCCTTTGCAGTCAGAGACACGTGGAGAATGTTGCCTGCTTTTAGGAAGAGCAGGTCTGAGCCATGTGGTTCACCAGCACCCAATATAAGTGTGTCGATGCCCCCTTGGCTTTGCCGTGGTCGTTGACACTCTGCCTTTCTGTAAAGCCCATCAAGTTTTGATTGCAGATATAACATCTTTGGAACGACTCAGCATTTTTCAGCATGGGTGGACTTTTCACACATTTAAAAGCACTTCATGCAAATACAACAATGATGAACTTTATTGCCCCTGAATTTAGAAAAGAGGTCAAGTCATTTTTAAAGGAAAGGCCTACACTAAATACATAAACAGGAAGGGGCAGACCAAACCTCTAGGTAATCCAGCACCATCTAGTGTTTACACGGCAACATGATTGCACTAAAGAGAAGCACTTTTTGTTATATAGTATCAGGAATGCTTCCCTTTGTAGTCATCTAAAGGGGCTCTGTAAATGTAAGGGACCTGAATTGTAAAAAAAAAAACATGGGCACAGGGGAGTCAGTCAGCAGATATTTACCCCAACTTGATAGCACTTTCTACTTTGGTTGAAAAGAAAGGTGCTAAAGTTAGAGTAGATATCAACTGATTTTTTTAGACAAGAGGGAGAGTGCAAAAATGGCTGCAGAGGAGGATGCAAAATAGTGTCCAAATGTTGCTCCAAGTCATTAGCACTTAAAAGTTACAAGATGGAGGGAGAGGTATGAAGCAAAGACCTACACTAAATACAAAAACAGAGAGTGGCAGACCAAGCTTCTAGGTAAACAGCACCCTCTAGTGTTTTGAAAGGAAAGGCCTACACTAATGAACAATTATTTTTTTTAAATCAGGGGAGTCAGTCAGCATATATTTACCCCAACTTGATAGCACTTTCTACTGTGGTCGAAAAGAAAGATGCAAAAGTTAGAGTAGATATCAACTGTTATTCAGTCAAGAGGGCAAGGGAATGAAAACTGGCAGCAGAGAAGGATGCAAAATAGTGTCCAAATGTTGCTTTAAGATGTTTTCACTTAAACGTTGATGGGAGAGGCATAAGGGTTTACAATATTGGTTACACTGACAAAGGAAATTCCATAGAAAAGAGGTTGAGTCTTGCCTGTAGTTCACTTCCTCATTAAAACTACCCCAAAGAGAAGCACTTATGAACACAGGACCAATCAATGCTCCCATTTGAAGTAATCTTAATGTGTTGAACTCTGTGATTAAATGAGCATCACATGGAGAACGCAGTCTGTAGTTCTTGAAGGCAACTGTCTCTTGAAGCACTGATCACTTGAAACTACCCCAACAAATAGCACTTACCAAATACAACAGACAAGTTAGTGCCATGGTGAGGGTACCGAGGGTGACAGTAGTAGCAGCTGAAAATCTTGTCCAATTTCTAGCCTGGAACTCGGTAGGACTGGACGAGATCCTTTGCAGTCAGAGACACGTGGAGAATGTTGCCTGCTTTTAGGAAGAGCTGGTCTGAGCCATGTGGTTCACCAGCACCCAATATAAGTGTGTCCATGCCCCCTTGGCTTTGCCGTGGTCGTTGACACTCTGCCTTTCTGTAAAGCCCATCAAGTTTTGATTGCAGATATAACATCTTTGGAACGACTCAGCATTTTTCAGCATGGGTGGACTTTTCACACATTTAAAAGCACTTCATGCAAATACAACAATGATGAACTTTATTGCCCCTGAATTTAGAAAAGAGGTCAAGTCATTTTTAAAGGAAAGGCCTACACTAAATACATAAACAGGAAGGGGCAGACCAAACCTCTAGGTAAACCAGCACCATCTAGTGTTTACACAGCAACATGATTGCACTAAAGAGAAGCACTTTTTGTTATATAGTATCAGGAATGCTTCCCTTTGTAGTCATCTAAAGGGGCTCAGTAAATGTAAGGGACCTGAATTTAAAAAAAAAACATGGGCACAGGGGAGTCAGTCAGCAAATATTTACCCCAACTTGATAGCACTTTCTACTTTGGTTGAAAAGAAAGGTGCTAAAGTTAGAGTAGATATCAACTGATTTTTTTAGACAAGAGGGAGAGTGCAAAAATGGCTGCAGAGGAGGATGCAAAATAGTGTCCAAATGTTGCTCCAAGTCATTAGCACTTAAAAGTTACAAGATGGAGGGAGAGGTATGAAGCAAAGACCTACACTAAATACAAAAACAGAGAGTGGCAGACCAAACTTCTAGGTAAACAGCACCCTCTAGTGTTTTGAAAGGAAAGGCCTACAATAATGAACAATTATTTTTTTTAAATCAGGGGAGTCAGTCAGCATATATTTACCCCAACTTGATAGCACTTTCTACTGTGGTCGAAAAGAAAGATGCAAAAGTTAGAGTAGATATCAACTGTTATTCAGTCAAGAGGGCAAGGGAATGAAAACTGGCAGCAGAGAAGGATGCAAAATAGTGTCCAAATGTTGCTTTAAGAGGTTTTCACTTAAACGTTGATGGGAGAGGTATAAGGGTTTACAATATTGGTTACACTGACAAAGGAAATTCCATAGAAAAGAGGTTGAGTCTTGCCTGTAGTTCACTTCCTCATTAAAACTACCCCAAAGAGAAGCACTTATGAACACAGGACCAATCAATGCTCCCATTTGAAGTAATCTTAATGTGTTGAACTCTGTGATTAAATGAGCATCGCATGGAGAACGCAGTCTGTAGTTCTTGAAGGCAACTGTCTCTTGAAGCACTGATCACTTGAAACTACCCCAACAAATAGCACTTACCAAATACAACAGACAAGTTAGTGCCATGGTGAGGGTACCGAGGGTGACAGTAGTAGCAGCTGAAAATCTTGTCCAATTTCTAGCCTGGAACTCGGTAGGACTGGACGAGATCCTTTGCAGTCAGAGACACGTGGAGAATGTTGCCTGCTTTTAGGAAGAGCTGGTCTGAGCCATGTGGTTCACCAGCACCCAATATAAGTGTGTCCATGCCCCCTTGGCTTTGCCGTGGTCGTTGACACTCTGCCTTTCTGTAAAGCCCATCAAGTTTTGATTGCAGATATAACATCTTTGGAACGACTCAGCATTTTTCAGCATGGGTGGACTTTTCACACATTTAAAAGCACTTCATGCAAATACAACAATGATGAACTTTATTGCCCCTGAATTTAGAAAAGAGGTCAAGTCATTTTTAAAGGAAAGGCCTACACTAAATACATAAACAGGAAGGGGCAGACCAAACCTCTAGGTAAACCAGCACCATCTAGTGTTTACACGGCAACATGATTGCACTAAAGAGAAGCACTTTTTGTTATATAGTATCAGGAATGCTTCCCTTTGTAGTCATCTAAAGGGGCTCTGTAAATGTAAGGGACCTGAATTGTAAAAAAAAAAACATGGGCACAGGGGAGTCAGTCAGCAAATATTTACCCCAACTTGATAGCACTTTCTACTTTGGTTGAAAAGAAAGGTGCTAAAGTTAGAGTAGATATCAACTGATTTTTTTAGACAAGAGGGAGAGTGCAAAAATGGCTGCAGAGGAGGATGCAAAATAGTGTCCAAATGTTGCTCCAAGTCATTAGCACTTAAAAGTTACAAGATGGAGGGAGAGGTATGAAGCAAAGACCTACACTAAATACAAAAACAGAGAGTGGCAGACCAAGCTTCTAGGTAAACAGCACCCTCTAGTGTTTTGAAAGGAAAGGCCTACACTAATGAACAATTATTTTTTTTAAATCAGGGGAGTCAGTCAGCATATATTTACCCCAACTTGATAGCACTTTCTACTGTGGTCGAAAAGAAAGATGCGAAAGTTAGAGTAGATATCAACTGTTATTCAGTCAAGAGGGCAAGGGAATGAAAACTGGCAGCAGAGAAGGATGCAAAATAGTTTCCAAATGTTGCTTTAAGATGTTTTCACTTAAACGTTGATGGGAGAGGCATAAGGGTTTACAATATTGGTTACACTGACAAAGGAAATTCCATAGAAAAGAGGTTGAGTCTTGCCTGTAGTTCACTTCCTCATTAAAACTACCCCAAAGAGAAGCACTTATGAACACAGGACCAATCAATGCTCCCATTTGAAGTAATCTTAATGTGTTGAACTCTGTGATTAAATGAGCATCGCATGGAGAACGCAGTCTGTAGTTCTTGAAGGCAACTGTCTCTTGAAGCACTGATCACTTGAAACTACCCCAACAAATAGCACTTACCAAATACAACAGACAAGTTAGTGCCATGGTGAGGGTACCGAGGGTGACAGTAGTAGCAGCTGAAAATCTTGTCCAATTTCTAGCCTGGAACTCGGTAGGACTGGACGAGATCCTTTGCAGTCAGAGACACGTGGAGAATGTTGCCTGCTTTTAGGAAGAGCTGGTCTGAGCCATGTGGTTCACCAGCACCCAATATAAGTGTGTCCATGCCCCCTTGGCTTTGCCGTGGTCGTTGACACTCTGCCTTTCTGTAAAGCCCATCAAGTTTTGATTGCAGATATAACATCTTTGGAACGACTCAGCATTTTTCAGCATGGGTGGACTTTTCACACATTTAAAAGCACTTCATGCAAATACAACAATGATGAACTTTATTGCCCCTGAATTTAGAAAAGAGGTCAAGTCATTTTTAAAGGAAAGGCCTACACTAAATACATAAACAGGAAGGGGCAGACCAAACCTCTAGGTAAACCAGCACCATCTAGTGTTTACACAGCAACATGATTGCACTAAAGAGAAGCACTTTTTGTTATATAGTATCAGGAATGCTTCCCTTTGTAGTCATCTAAAGGGGCTCAGTAAATGTAAGGGACCTGAATTTAAAAAAAAAAACATGGGCACAGGGGAGTCAGTCAGCAAATATTTACCCCAACTTGATAGCACTTTCTACTTTGGTTGAAAAGAAAGGTGCTAAAGTTAGAGTAGATATCAACTGATTTTTTTAGACAAGAGGGAGAGTGCAAAAATGGCTGCAGAGGAGGATGCAAAATAGTGTCCAAATGTTGCTCCAAGTCATTAGCACTTAAAAGTTACAAGATGGAGGGAGAGGTATGAAGCAAAGACCTACACTAAATACAAAAACAGAGAGTGGCAGACCAAGCTTCTAGGTAAACAGCACCCTCTAGTGTTTTGAAAGGAAAGGCCTACAATAATGAACAATTATTTTTTTTAAATCAGGGGAGTCAGTCAGCATATATTTACCCCAACTTGATAGCACTTTCTACTGTGGTCGAAAAGAAAGATGCAAAAGTTAGAGTAGATATCAACTGTTATTCAGTCAAGAGGGCAAGGGAATGAAAACTGGCAGCAGAGAAGGATGCAAAATAGTGTCCAAATGTTGCTTTAAGAGGTTTTCACTTAAACGTTGATGGGAGAGGTATAAGGGTTTACAATATTGGTTACACTGACAAAGGAAATTCCATAGAAAAGAGGTTGAGTCTTGCCTGTAGTTCACTTCCTCATTAAAACTACCCCAAAGAGAAGCACTTATGAACACAGGACCAATCAATGCTCCCATTTGAAGTAATCTTAATGTGTTGAACTCTGTGATTAAATGAGCATCGCATGGAGAACGCAGTCTGTAGTTCTTGAAGGCAACTGTCTCTTGAAGCACTGATCACTTGAAACTACCCCAACAAATAGCACTTACCAAATACAACAGACAAGTTAGTGCCATGGTGAGGGTACCGAGGGTGACAGTAGTAGCAGCTGAAAATCTTGTCCAATTTCTAGCCTGGAACTCGGTAGGACTGGACGAGATCCTTTGCAGTCAGAGAGACGTGGAGAATGTTGCCTGCTTTTAGGAAGAGCTGGTCTGAGCCATGTGGTTCACCAGCACCCAATATAAGTGTGTCCATGCCCCCTTGGCTTTGCCGTGGTCGTTGACACTCTGCCTTTCTGTAAAGCCCATCAAGTTTTGATTGCAGATATAACATCTTTGGAACGACTCAGCATTTTTCAGCATGGGTGGACTTTTCACACATTTAAAAGCACTTCATGCAAATACAACAATGATGAACTTTATTGCCCCTGAATTTAGAAAAGAGGTCAAGTCATTTTTAAAGGAAAGGCCTACACTAAATACATAAACAGGAAGGGGCAGACCAAACCTCTAGGTAAACCAGCACCATCTAGTGTTTACACGGCAACATGATTGCACTAAAGAGAAGCACTTTTTGTTATATAGTATCAGGAATGCTTCCCTTTGTAGTCATCTAAAGGGGCTCTGTAAATGTAAGGGACCTGAATTGTAAAAAAAAAAACATGGGCACAGGGGAGTCAGTCAGCAAATATTTACCCCAACTTGATAGCACTTTCTACTTTGGTTGAAAAGAAAGGTGCTAAAGTTAGAGTAGATATCAACTGATTTTTTTAGACAAGAGGGAGAGTGCAAAAATGGCTGCAGAGGAGGATGCAAAATAGTGTCCAAATTGCTCCAAGTCATTATCACTTAAAAGTTACAAGATGGAGGGAGAGGTATGAAGCAAAGACCTACACTAAATACAAAAACAGAGAGTGGCAGACCAAGCTTCTAGGTAAACAGCACCCTCTAGTGTTTTGAAAGGAAAGGCCTACACTAATGAACAATTATTTTGAAAAAATCAGGGGAGTCAGTCAGCATATATTTACCCCAACTTGATAGCACTTTCTACTGTGGTCGAAAAGAAAGATGCAAAAGTTAGAGTAGATATCAACTGTTATTCAGTCAAGAGGGCAAGGGAATGAAAACTGGCAGCAGAGAAGGATGCAAAATAGTGTCCAAATGTTGCTTTAAGAGGTTTTCACTTAAACGTTGATGGGAGAGGTATAAGGGTTTACAATATTGGTTACACTGACAAAGGAAATTCCATAGAAAAGAGGTTGAGTCTTGCCTGTAGTTCACTTCCTCATTAAAACTACCCCAAAGAGAAGCACTTATGAACACAGGACCAATCAATGCTCCCATTTGAAGTAATCTTAATGTGTTGAACTCTGTGATTAAATGAGCATCGCATGGAGAACGCAGTCTGTAGTTCTTGAAGGCAACTGTCTCTTGAAGCACTGATCACTTGAAACTACCCCAACAAATAGCACTTACCAAATACAACAGAAAAGTTAGTGCCATGGTGAGGGTACCGAGGGTGACAGTAGTAGCAGCTGAAAATCTTGTCCAATTTCTAGCCTGGAACTCGGTAGGACTGGACGAGATCCTTTGCAGTCAGAGACACGTGGAGAATGTTGCCTGCTTTTAGGAAGAGCAGGTCTGAGCCATGTGGTTCACCAGCACCCAATATAAGTGTGTCCATGCCCCCTTGGCTTTGCCGTGGTCGTTGACACTCTGCCTTTCTGTAAAGCCCATCAAGTTTTGATTGCAGATATAACATCTTTGGAACGACTCAGCATTTTTCAGCATGGGTGGACTTTTCACACATTTAAAAGCACTTCATGCAAATACAACAATGATGAACTTTATTGCCCCTGAATTTAGAAAAGAGGTCAAGTCATTTTTAAAGGAAAGGCCTACACTAAATACATAAACAGGAAGGGGCAGACCAAACCTCTAGGTAAACCAGCACCATCTAGTGTTTACACGGCAACATGATTGCACTAAAGAGAAGCACTTTTTGTTATATAGTATCAGGAATGCTTCCCTTTGTAGTCATCTAAAGGGGCTCTGTAAATGTAAGGGACCTGAATAAAAAAAAAAAAAACATGGGCACAGGGGAGTCAGTCAGCAAATATTTACCCCAACTTGATAGCACTTTCTACTTTGGTTGAAAAGAAAGGTGCTAAAGTTAGAGTAGATATCAACTGATTTTTTTAGACAAGAGGGAGAGTGCAAAAATGGCTGCAGAGGAGGATGCAAAATAGTGTCCAAATGTTGCTCCAAGTCATTAGCACTTAAAAGTTACAAGATGGAGGGAGAGGTATGAAGCAAAGACCTACACTAAATACAAAAACAGAGAGTGGCAGACCAAGCTTCTAGGTAAACAGCACCCTCTAGTGTTTTGAAAGGAAAGGCCTACACTAATGAACAATTTTTTTTTTTTTTAAATCAGGGGAGTCAGTCAGCATATATTTACCCCAACTTGATAGCACTTTCTACTGTGGTCGAAAAGAAAGATGCAAAAGTTAGAGTAGATATCAACTGTTATTCAGTCAAGAGGGCAAGGGAATGAAAACTGGCAGCAGAGAAGGATGCAAAATAGTGTCCAAATGTTGCTTTAAGAGGTTTTCACTTAAACGTTGATGGGAGAGGTATAAGGGTTTACAATATTGGTTACACTGACAAAGGAAATTCCATAGAAAAGAGGTTGAGTCTTGCCTGTAGTTCACTTCCTCATTAAAACTACCCCAAAGAGAAGCACTTATGAACACAGGACCAATCAATGCTCCCATTTGAAGTAATCTTAATGTGTTGAACTCTGTGATTAAATGAGCATCGCATGGAGAACGCAGTCTGTAGTTCTTGAAGGCAACTGTCTCTTGAAGCACTGATCACTTGAAACTACCCCAACAAATAGCACTTACCAAATACAACAGACAAGTTAGTGCCATGGTGAGGGTAACGAGGGTGAAAGTAGTAGCAGCTGAAAATCTTGTCCAATTTCTAGCCTGGAACTCGGTAGGACTGGACAAGATCCTTTGCAGTCAGAGACACGTGGAGAATGTTGCCTGCTTTTAGGAAGAGCAGGTCTGAGCCATGTGGTTCACCAGCACCCAATATAAGTGTGTCCATGCCCCCTTGGCTTTGCCGTGGTCGTTGACACTCTGCCTTTCTGTAAAGCCCATCAAGTTTTGATTGCAGATATAACATCTTTGGAACGACTCAGCATTTTTCAGCATGGGTGGACTTTTCACACATTTAAAAGCACTTCATGCAAATACAACAATGATGAACTTTATTGCCCCTGAATTTAGAAAAGAGGTCAAGTCATTTTTAAAGGAAAGGCCTACACTAAATACATAAACAGGAAGGGGCAGACCAAACCTCTAGGTAAACCAGCACCATCTAGTGTTTACACGGCAACATGATTGCACTAAAGAGAAGCACTTTTTGTTATATAGTATCAGGAATGCTTCCCTTTGTAGTCATCTAAAGGGGCTCTGTAAATGTAAGGGACCTGAATTGTAAAAAAAAAAACATGGGCACAGGGGAGTCAGTCAGCAAATATGTACCCCAACTTGATAGCACTTTCTACTTTGGTTGAAAAGAAAGGTGCTAAAGTTAGAGTAGATATCAACTGATTTTTTTAGACAAGAGGGAGAGTGCAAAAATGGCTGCAGATGAGGATGCAAAATAGTGTCCAAATGTTGCTCCAAGTCATTAGCACTTAAAAGTTACAAGATGGAGGGAGAGGTATGAAGCAAAGACCTACACTAAATACAAAAACAGAGAGTGGCAGACCAAGCTTCTAGGTAAACAGCACCCTCTAGTGTTTTGAAAGGAAAGGCCTACACTAATGAACAATTATTTTGAAAAAATCAGGGGAGTCAGTCAGCATATATTTACCCCAACTTGATAGCACTTTCTGCTGTGGTCGAAAAGAAAGATGCAAAAGTTAGAGTAGATATCAACTGTTATTCAGTCAAGAGGGCAAGGGAATGAAAACTGGCAGCAGAGAAGGATGCAAAATAGTGTCCAAATGTTGCTTTAAGATGTTTTCACTTAAACGTTGATGGGAGAGGTATAAGGGTTTACAATATTGGTTACACTGACAAAGGAAATTCCATAGAAAAGAGGTTGAGTCTTGCCTGTAGTTCACTTCCTCATTAAAACTACCCCAAAGAGAAGCACTTATGAACACAGGACCAATCAATGCTCCCATTTGAAGTAATCTTAATGTGTTGAACTCTGTGATTAAATGAGCATCGCATGGAGAACGCAGTCTGTAGTTCTTGAAGGCAACGGTCTCTTGAAGCACTGATCACTTGAAACTACCCCAACAAATAGCACTTACCAAATACAACAGACAAGTTAGTGCCATGGTGAGGGTACCGAGGGTGACAGTAGTAGCAGCTGAAAATCTTGTCCAATTTCTAGCCTGGAACTCGGTAGGACTGGACGAGATCCTTTGCAGTCAGAGACACGTGGAGAATGTTGCCTGCTTTTAGGAAGAGCTGGTCTGAGCCATGTGGTTCACCAGCACCCAATATAAGTGTGTCCATGCCCCCTTGGCTTTGCCGTGGTCGTTGACACTCTGCCTTTCTGTAAAGCCCATCAAGTTTTGATTGCAGATATAACATCTTTGGAACGACTCAGCATTTTTCAGCATGGGTGGACTTTTCACACATTTAAAAGCACTTCATGCAAATACAACAATGATGAACTTTATTGCCCCTGAATTTAGAAAAGAGGTCAAGTCATTTTTAAAGGAAAGGCCTACACTAAATACATAAACAGGAAGGGGCAGACCAAACCTCTAGGTAAACCAGCACCATCTAGTGTTTACACGGCAACATGATTGCACTAAAGAGAAGCACTTTTTGTTATATAGTATCAGGAATGCTTCCCTTTGTAGTCATCTAAAGGGGCTCTGTAAATGTAAGGGACCTGAATTGTAAAAAAAAAAAACATGGGCACAGGGGAGTCAGTCAGCAAATATGTACCCCAACTTGATAGCACTTTCTACTTTGGTTGAAAAGAAAGGTGCTAAAGTTAGAGTAGATATCAACTGATTTTTTTAGACAAGAGGGAGAGTGCAAAAATGGCTGCAGATGAGGATGCAAAATAGTGTCCAAATGTTGCTCCAAGTCATTAGCACTTAAAAGTTACAAGATGGAGGGAGAGGTATGAAGCAAAGACCTACACTAAATACAAAAACAGAGAGTGGCAGACCAAGCTTCTAGGTAAACAGCACCCTCTAGTGTTTTGAAAGGAAAGGCCTACACTAATGAACAATTATTTTGAAAAAATCAGGGGAGTCAGTCAGCATATATTTATACCCAACTTGATAGCACTTTCTACTGTGGTCGAAAAGAAAGATGCAAAAGTTAGAGTAGATATCAACTGTTATTCAGTCAAGAGGGCAAGGGAATGAAAACTGGCAGCAGAGAAGGATGCAAAATAGTGTCCAAATGTTGCTTTAAGATGTTTTCACTTAAACGTTGATGGGAGAGGTATAAGGGTTTACAATATTGGTTACACTGACAAAGGAAATTCCATAGAAAAGAGGTTGAGTCTTGCCTGTAGTTCACTTCCTCATTAAAACTACCCCAAAGAGAAGCACTTATGAACACAGGACCAATCAATGCTCCCATTTGAAGTAATCTTAATGTGTTGAACTCTGTGATTAAATGAGCATCGCATGGAGAACGCAGTCTGTAGTTCTTGAAGGCAACTGTCTCTTGAAGCACTGATCACTTGAAACTACCCCAACAAATAGCACTTACCAAATACAACAGACAAGTTAGTGCCATGGTGAGGGTACCGAGGGTGACAGTAGTAGCAGCTGAAAATCTTGTCCAATTTCTAGCCTGGAACTCGGTAGGACTGGACGAGATCCTTTGCAGTCAGAGACACGTGGAGAATGTTGCCTGCTTTTAGGAAGAGCTGGTCTGAGCCATGTGGTTCACCAGCACCCAATATAAGTGTGTCCATGCCCCCTTGGCTTTGCCGTGGTCGTTGACACTCTGCCTTTCTGTAAAGCCCATCAAGTTTTGATTGCAGATATAACATCTTTGGAACGACTCAGCATTTTTCAGCATGGGTGGACTTTTCACACATTTAAAAGCACTTCATGCAAATACAACAATGATGAACTTTATTGCCCCTGAATTTAGAAAAGAGGTCAAGTCATTTTTAAAGGAAAGGCCTACACTAAATACATAAACAGGAAGGGGCAGACCAAACCTCTAGGTAAACCAGCACCATCTAGTGTTTACACGGCAACATGATTGCACTAAAGAGAAGCACTTTTTGTTATATAGTATCAGGAATGCTTCCCTTTGTAGTCATCTAAAGGGGCTCTGTAAATGTAAGGGACCTGAATTGTAAAAAAAAAAAACATGGGCACAGGGGAGTCAGTCAGCAAATATGTACCCCAACTTGATAGCACTTTCTACTTTGGTTGAAAAGAAAGGTGCTAAAGTTAGAGTAGATATCAACTGATTTTTTTAGACAAGAGGGAGAGTGCAAAAATGGCTGCAGAGGAGGATGCAAAATAGTGTCCAAATGTTGCTCCAAGTCATTAGCACTTAAAAGTTACAAGATGGAGGGAGAGGTATGAAGCAAAGACCTACACTAAATACAAAAACAGAGAGTGGCAGACCAAGCTTCTAGGTAAACAGCACCCTCTAGTGTTTTGAAAGGAAAGGCCTACACTAATGAACAATTATTTTGAAAAAATCAGGGGAGTCAGTCAGCATATATTTACCCCAACTTGATAGCACTTTCTACTGTGGTCGAAAAGAAAGATGCAAAAGTTAGAGTAGATATCAACTGTTATTCAGTCAAGAGGGCAAGGGAATGAAAACTGGCAGCAGAGAAGGATGCAAAATAGTGTCCAAATGTTGCTTTAAGAGGTTTTCACTTAAACGTTGATGGGAGAGGTATAAGGGTTTACAATATTGGTTACACTGACAAAGGAAATTCCATAGAAAAGAGGTTGAGTCTTGCCTGTAGTTCACTTCCTCATTAAAACTACCCCAAAGAGAAGCACTTATGAACACAGGACCAATCAATGCTCCCATTTGAAGTAATCTTAATGTGTTGAACTCTGTGATTAAATGAGCATCGCATGGAGAACGCAGTCTGTAGTTCTTGAAGGCAACTGTCTCTTGAAGCACTGATCACTTGAAACTACCCCAACAAATAGCACTTACCAAATACAACAGACAAGTTAGTGCCATGGTGAGGGTACCGAGGGTGACAGTAGTAGCAGCTGAAAATCTTGTCCAATTTCTAGCCTGGAACTCGGTAGGACTGGACGAGATCCTTTGCAGTCAGAGAGACGTGGAGAATGTTGCCTGCTTTTAGGAAGAGCTGGTCTGAGCCATGTGGTTCACCAGCACCCAATATAAGTGTGTCCATGCCCCCTTGGCTTTGCCGTGGTCGTTGACACTCTGCCTTTCTGTAAAGCCCATCAAGTTTTGATTGCAGATATAACATCTTTGGAACGACTCAGCATTTTTCAGCATGGGTGGACTTTTCACACATTTAAAAGCACTTCATGCAAATACAACAATGATGAACTTTATTGCCCCTGAATTTAGAAAAGAGGTCAAGTCATTTTTAAAGGAAAGGCCTACACTAAATACATAAACAGGAAGGGGCAGACCAAACCTCTAGGTAAACCAGCACCATCTAGTGTTTACACGGCAACATGATTGCACTAAAGAGAAGCACTTTTTGTTATATAGTATCAGGAATGCTTCCCTTTGTAGTCATCTAAAGGGGCTCTGTAAATGTAAGGGACCTGAATTGTAAAAAAAAAAACATGGGCACAGGGGAGTCAGTCAGCAAATATTTACCCCAACTTGATAGCACTTTCTACTTTGGTTGAAAAGAAAGGTGCTAAAGTTAGAGTAGATATCAACTGATTTTTTTAGACAAGAGGGAGAGTGCAAAAATGGCTGCAGAGGAGGATGCAAAATAGTGTCCAAATTGCTCCAAGTCATTAGCACTTAAAAGTTACAAGATGGAGGGAGAGGTATGAAGCAAAGACCTACACTAAATACAAAAACAGAGAGTGGCAGACCAAGCTTCTAGGTAAACAGCACCCTCTAGTGTTTTGAAAGGAAAGGCCTACACTAATGAACAATTATTTTGAAAAAATCAGGGGAGTCAGTCAGCATATATTTACCCCAACTTGATAGCACTTTCTACTGTGGTCGAAAAGAAAGATGCGAAAGTTAGAGTAGATATCAACTGTTATTCAGTCAAGAGGGCAAGGGAATGAAAACTGGCAGCAGAGAAGGATGCAAAATAGTTTCCAAATGTTGCTTTAAGATGTTTTCACTTAAACGTTGATGGGAGAGGCATAAGGGTTTACAATATTGGTTACACTGACAAAGGAAATTCCATAGAAAAGAGGTTGAGTCTTGCCTGTAGTTCACTTCCTCATTAAAACTACCCCAAAGAGAAGCACTTATGAACACAGGACCAATCAATGCTCCCATTTGAAGTAATCTTAATGTGTTGAACTCTGTGATTAAATGAGCATCGCATGGAGAACGCAGTCTGTAGTTCTTGAAGGCAACTGTCTCTTGAAGCACTGATCACTTGAAACTACCCCAACAAATAGCACTTACCAAATACAACAGACAAGTTAGTGCCATGGTGAGGGTACCGAGGGTGACAGTAGTAGCAGCTGAAAATCTTGTCCAATTTCTAGCCTGGAACTCGGTAGGACTGGACGAGATCCTTTGCAGTCAGAGACACGTGGAGAATGTTGCCTGCTTTTAGGAAGAGCAGGTCTGAGCCATGTGGTTCACCAGCACCCAATATAAGTGTGTCCATGCCCCCTTGGCTTTGCCGTGGTCGTTGACACTCTGCCTTTCTGTAAAGCCCATCAAGTTTTGATTGCAGATATAACATCTTTGGAACGACTCAGCATTTTTCAGCATGGGTGGACTTTTCACACATTTAAAAGCACTTCATGCAAATACAACAATGATGAACTTTATTGCCCCTGAATTTAGAAAAGAGGTCAAGTCATTTTTAAAGGAAAGGCCTACACTAAATACATAAACAGGAAGGGGCAGACCAAACCTCTAGGTAAACCAGCACCATCTAGTGTTTACACGGCAACATGATTGCACTAAAGAGAAGCACTTTTTGTTATATAGTATCAGGAATGCTTCCCTTTGTAGTCATCTAAAGGGGCTCTGTAAATGTAAGGGACCTGAATTTAAAAAAAAAACATGGGCACAGGGGAGTCAGTCAGCAAATATTTACCCCAACTTGATAGCACTTTCTACTTTGGTTGAAAAGAAAGGTGCTAAAGTTAGAGTAGATATCAACTGATTTTTTTAGACAAGAGGGAGAGTGCAAAAATGGCTGCAGAGGAGGATGCAAAATAGTGTCCAAATGTTGCTCCAAGTCATTAGCACTTAAAAGTTACAAGATGGAGGGAGAGGTATGAAGCAAAGACCTACACTAAATACAAAAACAGAGAGTGGCAGACCAAGCTTCTAGGTAAACAGCACCCTCTAGTGTTTTGAAAGGAAAGGCCTACACTAATGAACAATTATTTTGAAAAAATCAGGGGAGTCAGTCAGCATATATTTACCCCAACTTGATAGCACTTTCTACTGTGGTCGAAAAGAAAGATGCAAAAGTTAGAGTAGATATCAACTGTTATTCAGTCAAGAGGGCAAGGGAATGAAAACTGGCAGCAGAGAAGGATGCAAAATAGTGTCCAAATGTTGCTTTAAGAGGTTTTCACTTAAACGTTGATGGGAGAGGTATAAGGGTTTACAATATTGGTTACACTGACAAAGGAAATTCCATAGAAAAGAGGTTGAGTCTTGCCTGTAGTTCACTTCCTCATTAAAACTACCCCAAAGAGAAGCACTTATGAACACAGGACCAATCAATGCTCCCATTTGAAGTAATCTTAATGTGTTGAACTCTGTGATTAAATGAGCATCGCATGGAGAACGCAGTCTGTAGTTCTTGAAGGCAACTGTCTCTTGAAGCACTGATCACTTGAAACTACCCCAACAAATAGCACTTACCAAATACAACAGACAAGTTAGTGCCATGGTGAGGGTACCGAGGGTGACAGTAGTAGCAGCTGAAAATCTTGTCCAATTTCTAGCCTGGAACTCGGTAGGACTGGACGAGATCCTTTGCAGTCAGAGACACGTGGAGAATGTTGCCTGCTTTTAGGAAGAGCTGGTCTGAGCCATGTGGTTCACCAGCACCCAATATAAGTGTGTCCATGCCCCCTTGGCTTTGCCGTGGTCGTTGACACTCTGCCTTTCTGTAAAGCCCATCAAGTTTTGATTGCAGATATAACATCTTTGGAACGACTCAGCATTTTTCAGCATGGGTGGACTTTTCACACATTTAAAAGCACTTCATGCAAATACAACAATGATGAACTTTATTGCCCCTGAATTTAGAAAAGAGGTCAAGTCATTTTTAAAGGAAAGGCCTACACTAAATACATAAACAGGAAGGGGCAGACCAAACCTCTAGGTAAACCAGCACCATCTAGTGTTTACACGGCAACATGATTGCACTAAAGAGAAGCACTTTTTGTTATATAGTATCAGGAATGCTTCCCTTTGTAGTCATCTAAAGGGGCTCTGTAAATGTAAGGGACCTGAATTGTAAAAAAAAAAACATGGGCACAGGGGAGTCAGTCAGCAAATATTTACCCCAACTTGATAGCACTTTCTACTTTGGTTGAAAAGAAAGGTGCTAAAGTTAGAGTAGATATCAACTGATTTTTTTAGACAAGAGGGAGAGTGCAAAAATGGCTGCAGAGGAGGATGCAAAATAGTGTCCAAATGTTGCTCCAAGTCATTAGCACTTAAAAGTTACAAGATGGAGGGAGAGGTATGAAGCAAAGACCTACACTAAATACAAAAACAGAGAGTGGCAGACCAAGCTTCTAGGTAAACAGCACCCTCTAGTGTTTTGAAAGGAAAGGCCTACACTAATGAACAATTTTTTTTTTTTTAAATCAGGGGAGTCAGTCAGCATATATTTACCCCAACTTGATAGCACTTTCTACTGTGGTCGAAAAGAAAGATGCAAAAGTTAGAGTAGATATCAACTGTTATTCAGTCAAGAGGGCAAGGGAATGAAAACTGGCAGCAGAGAAGGATGCAAAATAGTGTCCAAATGTTGCTTTAAGAGGTTTTCACTTAAACGTTGATGGGAGAGGTATAAGGGTTTACAATATTGGTTACACTGACAAAGGAAATTCCATAGAAAAGAGGTTGAGTCTTGCCTGTAGTTCACTTCCTCATTAAAACTACCCCAAAGAGAAGCACTTATGAACACAGGACCAATCAATGCTCCCATTTGAAGTAATCTTAATGTGTTGAACTCTGTGATTAAATGAGCATCGCATGGAGAACGCAGTCTGTAGTTCTTGAAGGCAACTGTCTCTTGAAGCAAGGATCACTTGAAACTACCCCAACAAATAGCACTTACCAAATACAACAGACAAGTTAGTGCCATGGTGAGGGTACCGAGGGTGACAGTAGTAGCAGCTGAAAATCTTGTCCAATTTCTAGCCTGGAACTCGGTAGGACTGGACGAGATCCTTTGCAGTCAGAGACACGTGGAGAATGTTGCCTGCTTTTAGGAAGAGCTGGTCTGAGCCATGTGGTTCACCAGCACCCAATATAAGTGTGTCCATGCCCCCTTGGCTTTGCCGTGGTCGTTGACACTCTGCCTTTCTGTAAAGCCCATCAAGTTTTGATTGCAGATATAACATCTTTGGAACGACTCAGCATTTTTCAGCATGGGTGGACTTTTCACACATTTAAAAGCACTTCATGCAAATACAACAATGATGAACTTTATTGCCCCTGAATTTAGAAAAGAGGTCAAGTCATTTTTAAAGGAAAGGCCTACACTAAATACATAAACAGGAAGGGGCAGACCAAACCTCTAGGTAAACCAGCACCATCTAGTGTTTACACGGCAACATGATTGCACTAAAGAGAAGCACTTTTTGTTATATAGTATCAGGAATGCTTCCCTTTGTAGTCATCTAAAGGGGCTCTGTAAATGTAAGGGACCTGATTTGTAAAAAAAAAAAACATGGGCACAGGGGAGTCAGTCAGCAAATATTTACCCCAACTTGATAGCACTTTCTACTTTGGTTGAAAAGAAAGGTGCTAAAGTTAGAGTAGATATCAACTGATTTTTTTAGACAAGAGGGAGAGTGCAAAAATGGCTGCAGAGGAGGATGCAAAATAGTGTCCAAATGTTGCTCCAAGTCATTAGCACTTAAAAGTTACAGGATGGAGGGAGAGGTATGAAGCAAAGACCTACACTAAATATAAAAACAGAGAGTGGCAGACCAAGCTTCTAGGTAAACAGCACCCTCTAGTGTTTTGAAAGGAAAGGCCTACACTAATGAACAATTATTTTGAAAAAATCAGGGGAGTCAGTCAGCATATATTTACCCCAACTTGATAGCACTTTCTACTGTGGTCGAAAAGAAAGATGCAAAAGTTAGAGTAGATATCAACTGTTATTCAGTCAAGAGGGCAAGGGAATGAAAACTGGCAGCAGAGAAGGATGCAAAATAGTGTCCAAATGTTGCTTTAAGATGTTTTCACTTAAACGTTGATGGGAGAGGTATAAGGGTTTACAATATTGGTTACACTGACAAAGGAAATTCCATAGAAAAGAGGTTGAGTCTTGCCTGTAGTTCACTTCCTCATTAAAACTACCCCAAAGAGAAGCACTTATGAACACAGGACCAATCAATGCTCCCATTTGAAGTAATCTTAATGTGTTGAACTCTGTGATTAAATGAGCATCGCATGGAGAACGCAGTCTGTAGTTCTTGAAGGCAACTGTCTCTTGAAGCACTGATCACTTGAAACTACCCCAACAAATAGCACTTACCAAATACAACAGACAAGTTAGTGCCATGGTGAGGGTACCGAGGGTGACAGTAGTAGCAGCTGAAAATCTTGTCCAATTTCTAGCCTGGAACTCGGTAGGACTGGACGAGATCCTTTGCAGTCAGAGACACGTGGAGAATGTTGCCTGCTTTTAGGAAGAGCTGGTCTGAGCCATGTGGTTCACCAGCACCCAATATAAGTGTGTCCATGCCCCCTTGGCTTTGCCGTGGTCGTTGACACTCTGCCTTTCTGTAAAGCCCATCAAGTTTTGATTGCAGATATAACATCTTTGGAACGACTCAGCATTTTTCAGCATGGGTGGACTTTTCACACATTTAAAAGCACTTCATGCAAATACAACAATGATGAACTTTATTGCCCCTGAATTTAGAAAAGAGGTCAAGTCATTTTTAAAGGAAAGGCCTACACTAAATACATAAACAGGAAGGGGCAGACCAAACCTCTAGGTAAACCAGCACCATCTAGTGTTTACACGGCAACATGATTGCACTAAAGAGAAGCACTTTTTGTTATATAGTATCAGGAATGCTTCCCTTTGTAGTCATCTAAAGGGGCTCTGTAAATGTAAGGGACCTGAATTGTAAAAAAAA
Source organism: Leuciscus leuciscus (assembly GCF_965113295.1). Classification (NCBI taxonomy): domain Eukaryota; kingdom Metazoa; phylum Chordata; class Actinopteri; order Cypriniformes; family Leuciscidae; genus Leuciscus; species Leuciscus leuciscus. Next base: position 25,108,861 of record NC_138737.1, on the reverse strand, counting down.
AAAAAAACATGGGCACAGGGGAGTCAGTCAGCAAATATTTACCCCAACTTGATAGCACTTTCTACTTTGGTTGAAAAGAAAGGTGCTAAAGTTAGAGTAGATATCAACTGATTTTTTTAGACAAGAGGGAGAGTGCAAAAATGGCTGCAGAGGAGGATGCAAAATAGTGTCCAAATGTTGCTCCAAGTCATTAGCACTTAAAAGTTACAAGATGGAGGGAGAGGTATGAAGCAAAGACCTAAACTAAATACAAAAACAGAGAGTGGCAGACCAAGCTTCTAGGTAAACAGCACCCTCTAGTGTTTTGAAAGGAAAGGCCTACACTAATGAACAATTATTTTGAAAAAATCAGGGGAGTCAGTCAGCATATATTTACCCCAACTTGATAGCACTTTCTACTGTGGTCGAAAAGAAAGATGCAAAAGTTAGAGTAGATATCAACTGTTATTCAGTCAAGAGGGCAAGGGAATGAAAACTGGCAGCAGAGAAGGATGCAAAATAGTGTCCAAATGTTGCTTTAAGATGTTTTCACTTAAACGTTGATGGGAGAGGTATAAGGGTTTACAATATTGGTTACACTGACAAAGGAAATTCCATAGAAAAGAGGTTGAGTCTTGCCTGTAGTTCACTTCCTCATTAAAACTACCCCAAAGAGAAGCACTTATGAACACAGGACCAATCAATGCTCCCATTTGAAGTAATCTTAATGTGTTGAACTCTGTGATTAAATGAGCATCGCATGGAGAACGCAGTCTGTAGTTCTTGAAGGCAACTGTCTCTTGAAGCACTGATCACTTGAAACTACCCCAACAAATAGCACTTACCAAATACAACAGACAAGTTAGTGCCATGGTGAGGGTACCGAGGGTGACAGTAGTAGCAGCTGAAAATCTTGTCCAATTTCTAGCCTGGAACTCGGTAGGACTGGACGAGATCCTTTGCAGTCAGAGACACGTGGAGAATGTTGCCTGCTTTTAGGAAGAGCAGGTCTGAGCCATGTGGTTCACCAGCACCCAATATAAGTGTGTCCATGCCCCCTTGGCTTTGCCGTGGTCGTTGACACTCTGCCTTTCTGTAAAGCCCATCAAGTTTTGATTGCAGATATAACATCTTTGGAACGACTCAGCATTTTTCAGCATGGGTGGACTTTTCACACATTTAAAAGCACTTCATGCAAATACAACAATGATGAACTTTATTGCCCCTGAATTTAGAAAAGAGGTCAAGTCATTTTTAAAGGAAAGGCCTACACTAAATACATAAACAGGAAGGGGCAGACCAAACCTCTAGGTAAACCAGCACCATCTAGTGTTTACACGGCAACATAATTGCACTAAAGAGAAGCACTTTTTGTTATATAGTATCAGGAATGCTTCCCTTTGTAGTTATCTAAAGGGGCTCTGTAAATGTAAGGGACCTGAATAAAAATAAAAAAAAACATGGGCACAGGGGAGTCAGTCAGCAAATATTTACCCCAACTTGACAGCACTTTCTACTTTGGTTGAAAAGAAAGGTTCTAAAGTCAGAGTAGATATCAACTGATTTTTTTAGACAAGAGGGAGAGTGCAAAAATGGCTGCAGAGGAGGATGCAAAATAGTGTCCAAATGTTGCTCCAAGTCATTAGCACTTAAAAGTTACAAGATGGAGGGAGAGGTATGAAGCAAAGACCTACACTAAATACAAAAACAGAGAGTGGCAGACCAAGCTTCTAGGTAAACAGCACCCTCTAGTGTTTTGAAAGGAAAGGCCTACACTAATGAACAATTTTTTTTTTTTAAATCAGGGGAGTCAGTCAACATATATTTACCCCAACTTGATAGCACTTTCTACTGTGGTCGAAAAGAAAGATGCAAAAGTTAGAGTAGATATCAACTGTTATTCAGTCAAGAGGGCAAGGGAATGAAAACTGGCAGCAGAGAAGGATGCAAAATAGTGTCCAAATGTTGCTTTAAGAGGTTTTCACTTAAACGTTGATGGGAGAGGTATAAGGGTTTACAATATTGGTTACACTGACAAAGGAAATTCCATAGAAAAGAGGTTGAGTCTTGCCTGTAGTTCACTTCCTCATTAAAACTACCCCAAAGAGAAGCACTTATGAACACAGGACCAATCAATGCTCCCATTTGAAGTAATCTTAATGTGTTGAACTCTGTGATTAAATGAGCATCGCATGGAGAATGCAGTCTGTAGTTCTTGAAGGCAACTGTCTCTTGAAGCACTGATCACTTGAAACTACCCCAACAAATAGCACTTACCAAATACAACAGACAAGTTAGTGCCATGGTGAGGGTACCGAGGGTGACAGTAGTAGCAGCTGAAAATCTTGTCCAATTTCTAGCCTGGAACTCGGTAGGACTGGACGAGATCCTTTGCAGTCAGAGACACGTGGAGAATGTTGCCTGCTTTTAGGAAGAGCAGGTCTGAGCCATGTGGTTCACCAGCACCCAATATAAGTGTGTCCATGCCCCCTTGGCTTTGCCGTGGTCGTTGACACTCTGCCTTTCTGTAAAGCCCATCAAGTTTTGATTGCAGATATAACATCTTTGGAACGACTCAGCATTTTTCAGCATGGGTGGACTTTTCACACATTTAAAAGCACTTCATGCAAATACAACAATGATGAACTTTATTGCCCCTGAATTTAGAAAAGAGGTCAAGTCATTTTTAAAGGAAAGGCCTACACTAAATACATAAACAGGAAGGGGCAGACCAAACCTCTAGGTAAACCAGCACCATCTAGTGTTTACACGGCAACATGATTGCACTAAAGAGAAGCACTTTTTGTTATATAGTATCAGGAATGCTTCCCTTTGTAGTCATCTAAAGGGGCTCTGTAAATGTAAGGGACCTGAATTTAAAAAAAAAACATGGGCACAGGGGAGTCAGTCAGCAAATATTTACCCCAACTTGATAGCACTTTCTACTTTGGTTGAAAAGAAAGGTGCTAAAGTTAGAGTAGATATCAACTGATTTTTTTAGACAAGAGGGAGAGTGCAAAAATGGCTGCAGAGGAGGATGCAAAATAGTGTCCAAATGTTGCTCCAAGTCATTAGCACTTAAAAGTTACAAGATGGAGGGAGAGGTATGAAGCAAAGACCTACACTAAATACAAAAACAGAGAGTGGCAGACCAAGCTTCTAGGTAAACAGCACCCTCTAGTGTTTTGAAAGGAAAGGCCTACACTAATGAACAATTATTTTGAAAAAATCAGGGGAGTCAGTCAGCATATATTTACCCCAACTTGATAGCACTTTCTACTGTGGTCGAAAAGAAAGATGCAAAAGTTAGAGTAGATATCAACTGTTATTCAGTCAAGAGGGCAAGGGAATGAAAACTGGCAGCAGAGAAGGATGCAAAATAGTGTCCAAATGTTGCTTTAAGAGGTTTTCACTTAAACGTTGATGGGAGAGGTATAAGGGTTTACAATATTGGTTACACTGACAAAGGAAATTCCATAGAAAAGAGGTTGAGTCTTGCCTGTAGTTCACTTCCTCATTAAAACTACCCCAAAGAGAAGCACTTATGAACACAGGACCAATCAATGCTCCCATTTGAAGTAATCTTAATGTGTTGAACTCTGTGATTAAATGAGCATCGCATGGAGAACGCAGTCTGTAGTTCTTGAAGGCAACTGTCTCTTGAAGCACTGATCACTTGAAACTACCCCAACAAATAGCACTTACCAAATACAACAGACAAGTTAGTGCCATGGTGAGGGTACCGAGGGTGACAGTAGTAGCAGCTGAAAATCTTGTCCAATTTCTAGCCTGGAACTCGGTAGGACTGGACGAGATCCTTTGCAGTCAGAGACACGTGGAGAATGTTGCCTGCTTTTAGGAAGAGCTGGTCTGAGCCATGTGGTTCACCAGCACCCAATATAAGTGTGTCCATGCCCCCTTGGCTTTGCCGTGGTCGTTGACACTCTGCCTTTCTGTAAAGCCCATCAAGTTTTGATTGCAGATATAACATCTTTGGAACGACTCAGCATTTTTCAGCATGGGTGGACTTTTCACACATTTAAAAGCACTTCATGCAAATACAACAATGATGAACTTTATTGCCCCTGAATTTAGAAAAGAGGTCAAGTCATTTTTAAAGGAAAGGCCTACACTAAATACATAAACAGGAAGGGGCAGACCAAACCTCTAGGTAAACCAGCACCATCTAGTGTTTACACGGCAACATGATTGCACTAAAGAGAAGCACTTTTTGTTATATAGTATCAGGAATGCTTCCCTTTGTAGTCATCTAAAGGGGCTCTGTAAATGTAAGGGACCTGAATTGTAAAAAAAAAAACATGGGCACAGGGTAGTCAGTCAGCAAATATTTACCCCAACTTGATAGCACTTTCTACTTTGGTTGAAAAGAAAGGTGCTAAAGTTAGAGTAGATATCAACTGATTTTTTTAGACAAGAGGGAGAGTGCAAAAATGGCTGCAGAGGAGGATGCAAAATAGTGTCCAAATGTTGCTCCAAGTCATTAGCACTTAAAAGTTACAAGATGGAGGGAGAGGTATGAAGCAAAGACCTACACTAAATACAAAAACAGAGAGTGGCAGACCAAGCTTCTAGGTAAACAGCACCCTCTAGTGTTTTGAAAGGAAAGGCCTACACTAATGAACAATTTTTTTTTTTTTAAATCAGGGGAGTCAGTCAGCATATATTTACCCCAACTTGATAGCACTTTCTACTGTGGTCGAAAAGAAAGATGCAAAAGTTAGAGTAGATATCAACTGTTATTCAGTCAAGAGGGCAAGGGAATGAAAACTGGCAGCAGAGAAGGATGCAAAATAGTGTCCAAATGTTGCTTTAAGAGGTTTTCACTTAAACGTTGATGGGAGAGGTATAAGGGTTTACAATATTGGTTACACTGACAAAGGAAATTCCATAGAAAAGAGGTTGAGTCTTGCCTGTAGTTCACTTCCTCATTAAAACTACCCCAAAGAGAAGCACTTATGAACACAGGACCAATCAATGCTCCCATTTGAAGTAATCTTAATGTGTTGAACTCTGTGATTAAATGAGCATCGCATGGAGAACGCAGTCTGTAGTTCTTGAAGGCAACTGTCTCTTGAAGCACTGATCACTTGAAACTACCCCAACAAATAGCACTTACCAAATACAACAGACAAGTTAGTGCCATGGTGAGGGTAACGAGGGTGAAAGTAGTAGCAGCTGAAAATCTTGTCCAATTTCTAGCCTGGAACTCGGTAGGACTGGACAAGATCCTTTGCAGTCAGAGACACGTGGAGAATGTTGCCTGCTTTTAGGAAGAGCAGGTCTGAGCCATGTGGTTCACCAGCACCCAATATAAGTGTGTCCATGCCCCCTTGGCTTTGCCGTGGTCGTTGACACTCTGCCTTTCTGTAAAGCCCATCAAGTTTTGATTGCAGATATAACATCTTTTGAACGACTCAGCATTTTTCAGCATGGGTGGACTTTTCACACATTTAAAAGCACTTCATGCAAATACAACAATGATGAACTTTATTGCCCCTGAATTTAGAAAAGAGGTCAAGTCATTTTTAAAGGAAAGGCCTACACTAAATACATAAACAGGAAGGGGCAGACCAAACCTCTAGGTAAACCAGCACCATCTAGTGTTTACACGGCAACATGATTGCACTAAAGAGAAGCACTTTTTGTTATATAGTATCAGGAATGCTTCCCTTTGTAGTCATCTAAAGGGGCTCTGTAAATGTAAGGGACCTGAATTGTAAAAAAAAAAACATGGGCACAGGGGAGTCAGTCAGCAAATATGTACCCCAACTTGATAGCACTTTCTACTTTGGTTGAAAAGAAAGGTGCTAAAGTTAGAGTAGATATCAACTGATTTTTTTAGACAAGAGGGAGAGTGCAAAAATGGCTGCAGATGAGGATGCAAAATAGTGTCCAAATGTTGCTCCAAGTCATTAGCACTTAAAAGTTACAAGATGGAGGGAGAGGTATGAAGCAAAGACCTACACTAAATACAAAAACAGAGAGTGGCAGACCAAGCTTCTAGGTAAACAGCACCCTCTAGTGTTTTGAAAGGAAAGGCCTACACTAATGAACAATTATTTTGAAAAAATCAGGGGAGTCAGTCAGCATATATTTACCCCAACTTGATAGCACTTTCTACTGTGGTCGAAAAGAAAGATGCAAAAGTTAGAGTAGATATCAACTGTTATTCAGTCAAGAGGGCAAGGGAATGAAAACTGGCAGCAGAGAAGGATGCAAAATAGTGTCCAAATGTTGCTTTAAGATGTTTTCACTTAAACGTTGATGGGAGAGGTATAAGGGTTTACAATATTGGTTACACTGACAAAGGAAATTCCATAGAAAAGAGGTTGAGTCTTGCCTGTAGTTCACTTCCTCATTAAAACTACCCCAAAGAGAAGCACTTATGAACACAGGACCAATCAATGCTCCCATTTGAAGTAATCTTAATGTGTTGAACTCTGTGATTAAATGAGCATCGCATGGAGAACGCAGTCTGTAGTTCTTGAAGGCAACTGTCTCTTGAAGCAAGGATCACTTGAAACTACCCCAACAAATAGCACTTACCAAATACAACAGACAAGTTAGTGCCATGGTGAGGGTACCGAGGGTGACAGTAGTAGCAGCTGAAAATCTTGTCCAATTTCTAGCCTGGAACTCGGTAGGACTGGACGAGATCCTTTGCAGTCAGAGACACGTGGAGAATGTTGCCTGCTTTTAGGAAGAGCTGGTCTGAGCCATGTGGTTCACCAGCACCCAATATAAGTGTGTCCATGCCCCCTTGGCTTTGCCGTGGTCGTTGACACTCTGCCTTTCTGTAAAGCCCATCAAGTTTTGATTGCAGATATAACATCTTTGGAACGACTCAGCATTTTTCAGCATGGGTGGACTTTTCACACATTTAAAAGCACTTCATGCAAATACAACAATGATGAACTTTATTGCCCCTGAATTTAGAAAAGAGGTCAAGTCATTTTTAAAGGAAAGGCCTACACTAAATACATAAACAGGAAGGGGCAGACCAAACCTCTAGGTAAACCAGCACCATCTAGTGTTTACACGGCAACATGATTGCACTAAAGAGAAGCACTTTTTGTTATATAGTATCAGGAATGCTTCCCTTTGTAGTCATCTAAAGGGGCTCTGTAAATGTAAGGGACCTGATTTGTAAAAAAAAAAAACATGGGCACAGGGGAGTCAGTCAGCAAATATTTACCCCAACTTGATAGCACTTTCTACTTTGGTTGAAAAGAAAGGTGCTAAAGTTAGAGTAGATATCAACTGATTTTTTTAGACAAGAGGGAGAGTGCAAAAATGGCTGCAGAGGAGGATGCAAAATAGTGTCCAAATGTTGCTCCAAGTCATTAGCACTTAAAAGTTACAGGATGGAGGGAGAGGTATGAAGCAAAGACCTACACTAAATATAAAAACAGAGAGTGGCAGACCAAGCTTCTAGGTAAACAGCACCCTCTAGTGTTTTGAAAGGAAAGGCCTACACTAATGAACAATTATTTTGAAAAAATCAGGGGAGTCAGTCAGCATATATTTACCCCAACTTGATAGCACTTTCTACTGTGGTCGAAAAGAAAGATGCAAAAGTTAGAGTAGATATCAACTGTTATTCAGTCAAGAGGGCAAGGGAATGAAAACTGGCAGCAGAGAAGGATGCAAAATAGTGTCCAAATGTTGCTTTAAGATGTTTTCACTTAAACGTTGATGGGAGAGGTATAAGGGTTTACAATATTGGTTACACTGACAAAGGAAATTCCATAGAAAAGAGGTTGAGTCTTGCCTGTAGTTCACTTCCTCATTAAAACTACCCCAAAGAGAAGCACTTATGAACACAGGACCAATCAATGCTCCCATTTGAAGTAATCTTAATGTGTTGAACTCTGTGATTAAATGAGCATCGCATGGAGAACGCAGTCTGTAGTTCTTGAAGGCAACTGTCTCTTGAAGCACTGATCACTTGAAACTACCCCAACAAATAGCACTTACCAAATACAACAGACAAGTTAGTGCCATGGTGAGGGTACCGAGGGTGACAGTAGTAGCAGCTGAAAATCTTGTCCAATTTCTAGCCTGGAACTCGGTAGGACTGGACGAGATCCTTTGCAGTCAGAGACACGTGGAGAATGTTGCCTGCTTTTAGGAAGAGCTGGTCTGAGCCATGTGGTTCACCAGCACCCAATATAAGTGTGTCCATGCCCCCTTGGCTTTGCCGTGGTCGTTGACACTCTGCCTTTCTGTAAAGCCCATCAAGTTTTGATTGCAGATATAACATCTTTGGAACGACTCAGCATTTTTCAGCATGGGTGGACTTTTCACACATTTAAAAGCACTTCATGCAAATACAACAATGATGAACTTTATTGCCCCTGAATTTAGAAAAGAGGTCAAGTCATTTTTAAAGGAAAGGCCTACACTAAATACATAAACAGGAAGGGGCAGACCAAACCTCTAGGTAAACCAGCACCATCTAGTGTTTACACGGCAACATGATTGCACTAAAGAGAAGCACTTTTTGTTATATAGTATCAGGAATGCTTCCCTTTGTAGTCATCTAAAGGGGCTCTGTAAATGTAAGGGACCTGAATTGTAAAAAAAAAAAAAAACATGGGCACAGGGGAGTCAGTCAGCAAATATTTACCCCAACTTGATAGCACTTTCTACTTTGGTTGAAAAGAAAGGTGCTAAAGTTAGAGTAGATATCAACTGATTTTTTTAGACAAGAGGGAGAGTGCAAAAATGGCTGCAGAGGAGGATGCAAAATAGTGTCCAAATGTTGCTCCAAGTCATTAGCACTTAAAAGTTACAAGATGGAGGGAGAGGTATGAAGCAAAGACCTAAACTAAATACAAAAACAGAGAGTGGCAGACCAAGCTTCTAGGTAAACAGCACCCTCTAGTGTTTTGAAAGGAAAGGCCTACACTAATGAACAATTATTTTGAAAAAATCAGGGGAGTCAGTCAGCATATATTTACCCCAACTTGATAGCACTTTCTACTGTGGTCGAAAAGAAAGATGCAAAAGTTAGAGTAGATATCAACTGTTATTCAGTCAAGAGGGCAAGGGAATGAAAACTGGCAGCAGAGAAGGATGCAAAATAGTGTCCAAATGTTGCTTTAAGATGTTTTCACTTAAACGTTGATGGGAGAGGTATAAGGGTTTACAATATTGGTTACACTGACAAAGGAAATTCCATAGAAAAGAGGTTGAGTCTTGCCTGTAGTTCACTTCCTCATTAAAACTACCCCAAAGAGAAGCACTTATGAACACAGGACCAATCAATGCTCCCATTTGAAGTAATCTTAATGTGTTGAACTCTGTGATTAAATGAGCATCGCATGGAGAACGCAGTCTGTAGTTCTTGAAGGCAACTGTCTCTTGAAGCACTGATCACTTGAAACTACCCCAACAAATAGCACTTACCAAATACAACAGACAAGTTAGTGCCATGGTGAGGGTACCGAGGGTGACAGTAGTAGCAGCTGAAAATCTTGTCCAATTTCTAGCCTGGAACTCGGTAGGACTGGACGAGATCCTTTGCAGTCAGAGACACGTGGAGAATGTTGCCTGCTTTTAGGAAGAGCAGGTCTGAGCCATGTGGTTCACCAGCACCCAATATAAGTGTGTCCATGCCCCCTTGGCTTTGCCGTGGTCGTTGACACTCTGCCTTTCTGTAAAGCCCATCAAGTTTTGATTGCAGATATAACATCTTTGGAACGACTCAGCATTTTTCAGCATGGGTGGACTTTTCACACATTTAAAAGCACTTCATGCAAATACAACAATGATGAACTTTATTGCCCCTGAATTTAGAAAAGAGGTCAAGTCATTTTTAAAGGAAAGGCCTACACTAAATACATAAACAGGAAGGGGCAGACCAAACCTCTAGGTAAACCAGCACCATCTAGTGTTTACACGGCAACATAATTGCACTAAAGAGAAGCACTTTTTGTTATATAGTATCAGGAATGCTTCCCTTTGTAGTTATCTAAAGGGGCTCTGTAAATGTAAGGGACCTGAATAAAAAAAAAAAAAAACATGGGCACAGGGGAGTCAGTCAGCAAATATTTACCCCAACTTGACAGCACTTTCTACTTTGGTTGAAAAGAAAGGTTCTAAAGTCAGAGTAGATATCAACTGATTTTTTTAGACAAGAGGGAGAGTGCAAAAATGGCTGCAGAGGAGGATGCAAAATAGTGTCCAAATGTTGCTCCAAGTCATTAGCACTTAAAAGTTACAAGATGGAGGGAGAGGTATGAAGCAAAGACCTACACTAAATACAAAAACAGAGAGTGGCAGACCAAGCTTCTAGGTAAACAGCACCCTCTAGTGTTTTGAAAGGAAAGGCCTACACTAATGAACAATTTTTTTTTTTTAAATCAGGGGAGTCAGTCAACATATATTTACCCCAACTTGATAGCACTTTCTACTGTGGTCGAAAAGAAAGATGCAAAAGTTAGAGTAGATATCAACTGTTATTCAGTCAAGAGGGCAAGGGAATGAAAACTGGCAGCAGAGAAGGATGCAAAATAGTGTCCAAATGTTGCTTTAAGAGGTTTTCACTTAAACGTTGATGGGAGAGGTATAAGGGTTTACAATATTGGTTACACTGACAAAGGAAATTCCATAGAAAAGAGGTTGAGTCTTGCCTGTAGTTCACTTCCTCATTAAAACTACCCCAAAGAGAAGCACTTATGAACACAGGACCAATCAATGCTCCCATTTGAAGTAATCTTAATGTGTTGAACTCTGTGATTAAATGAGCATCGCATGGAGAATGCAGTCTGTAGTTCTTGAAGGCAACTGTCTCTTGAAGCACTGATCACTTGAAACTACCCCAACAAATAGCACTTACCAAATACAACAGACAAGTTAGTGCCATGGTGAGGGTACCGAGGGTGACAGTAGTAGCAGCTGAAAATCTTGTCCAATTTCTAGCCTGGAACTCGGTAGGACTGGACGAGATCCTTTGCAGTCAGAGACACGTGGAGAATGTTGCCTGCTTTTAGGAAGAGCTGGTCTGAGCCATGTGGTTCACCAGCACCCAATATAAGTGTGTCCATACCCCCTTGGCTTTGCCGTGGTCGTTGACACTCTGCCTTTCTGTAAAGCCCATCAAGTTTTGATTGCAGATATAACATCTTTGGAACGACTCAGCATTTTTCAGCATGGGTGGACTTTTCACACATTTAAAAGCACTTCATGCAAATACAACAATGATGAACTTTATTGCCCCTGAATTTAGAAAAGAGGTCAAGTCATTTTTAAAGGAAAGGCCTACACTAAATACATAAACAGGAAGGGGCAGACCAAACCTCTAGGTAAACCAGCACCATCTAGTGTTTACACGGCAACATGATTGCACTAAAGAGAAGCACTTTTTGTTATATAGTATCAGGAATGCTTCCCTTTGTAGTCATCTAAAGGGGCTCTGTAAATGTAAGGGACCTGAAAAAAAAAAAAAAAAAACATGGGTACAGGGGAGTCAGTCAGCAAATATTTACCCCAACTTGATAGCACTTTCTACTTTGGTTGAAAAGAAAGGTGCTAAAGTTAGAGTAGATATCAACTGATTTTTTTAGACAAGAGGGAGAGTGCAAAAATGGCTGCAGAGGAGGATGCAAAATAGTGTCCAAATGTTGCTCCAAGTCATTAGCACTTAAAAGTTACAAGATGGAGGGAGAGGTATGAAGCAAAGACCTACACTAAATACAAAAACAGAGAGTGGCAGACCAAGCTTCTAGGTAAACAGCACCCTCTAGTGTTTTGAAAGGAAAGGCCTACACTAATGAACAATTATTTTTTTTAAATCAGGGGAGTCAGTCAGCATATATTTACCCCAACTTGATAGCACTTTCTACTGTGGTCGAAAAGAAAGATGCAAAAGTTAGAGTAGATATCAACTGTTATTCAGTCAAGAGGGCAAGGGAATGAAAACTGGCAGCAGAGAAGGATGCAAAATAGTTTCCAAATGTTGCTTTAAGATGTTTTCACTTAAACATTGATGGGAGAGGCATAAGGGTTTACAATATTGGTTACACTGACAAAGGAAATTCCATAGAAAAGAGGTTGAGTCTTGCCTGTAGTTCACTTCCTCATTAAAACTACCCCAAAGAGAAGCACTTATGAACACAGGACCAATCAATGCTCCCATTTGAAGTAATCTTAATGTGTTGAACTCTGTGATTAAATGAGCATCGCATGGAGAACGCAGTCTGTAGTTCTTGAAGGCAACTGTCTCTTGAAGCACTGATCACTTGAAACTACCCCAACAAATAGCACTTACCAAATACAACAGACAAGTTAGTGCCATGGTGAGGGTACCGAGGGTGACAGTAGTAGCAGCTGAAAATCTTGTCCAATTTCTAGCCTGGAACTCGGTAGGACTGGACGAGATCCTTTGCAGTCAGAGACACGTGGAGAATGTTGCCTGCTTTTAGGAAGAGCAGGTCTGAGCCATGTGGTTCACCAGCACCCAATATAAGTGTGTCCATGCCCCCTTGGCTTTGCCGTGGTCGTTGACACTCTGCCTTTCTGTAAAGCCCATCAAGTTTTGATTGCAGATATAACATCTTTGGAACGACTCAGCATTTTTCAGCATGGGTGGACTTTTCACACATTTAAAAGCACTTCATGCAAATACAACAATGATGAACTTTATTGCCCCTGAATTTAGAAAAGAGGTCAAGTCATTTTTAAAGGAAAGGCCTACACTAAATACATAAACAGGAAGGGGCAGACCAAACCTCTAGGTAAACCAGCACCATCTAGTGTTTACACGGCAACATGATTGCACTAAAGAGAAGCACTTTTTGTTATATAGTATCAGGAATGCTTCCCTTTGTAGTCATCTAAAGGGGCTCTGTAAATGTAAGGGACCTGAATTGTAAAAAAAAAAACATGGGCACAGGGGAGTCAGTCAGCAAATATTTACCCCAACTTGATAGCACTTTCTACTTTGGTTGAAAAGAAAGGTGCTAAAGTTAGAGTAGATATCAACTGATTTTTTTAGACAAGAGGGAGAGTGCAAAAATGGCTGCAGAGGAGGATGCAAAATAGTGTCCAAATGTTGCTCCAAGTCATTAGCACTTAAAAGTTACAAGATGGAGGGAGAGGTATGAAGCAAAGACCTACACTAAATACAAAAACAGAGAGTGGCAGACCAAGCTTCTAGGTAAACAGCACCCTCTAGTGTTTTGAAAGGAAAGGCCTACACTAATGAACAATTATTTTGAAAAAATCAGGGGAGTCAGTCAGCATATATTTACCCCAACTTGATAGCACTTTCTACTGTGGTCGAAAAGAAAGATGCAAAAGTTAGAGTAGATATCAACTGTTATTCAGTCAAGAGGGCAAGGGAATGAAAACTGGCAGCAGAGAAGGATGCAAAATAGTGTCCAAATGTTGCTTTAAGATGTTTTCACTTAAACGTTGATGGGAGAGGCATAAGGGTTTACAATATTGGTTACACTGACAAAGGAAATTCCATAGAAAAGAGGTTGAGTCTTGCCTGTAGTTCACTTCCTCATTAAAACTACCCCAAAGAGAAGCACTTATGAACACAGGACCAATCAATGCTCCCATTTGAAGTAATCTTAATGTGTTGAACTCTGTGATTAAATGAGCATCGCATGGAGAACGCAGTCTGTAGTTCTTGAAGGCAACTGTCTCTTGAAGCACTGATCACTTGAAACTACCCCAACAAATAGCACTTACCAAATACAACAGACAAGTTAGTGCCATGGTGAGGGTACCGAGGGTGACAGTAGTAGCAGCTGAAAATCTTGTCCAATTTCTAGCCTGGAACTCGGTAGGACTGGACGAGATCCTTTGCAGTCAGAGACACGTGGAGAATGTTGCCTGCTTTTAGGAAGAGCTGGTCTGAGCCATGTGGTTCACCAGCACCCAATATAAGTGTGTCCATGCCCCCTTGGCTTTGCCGTGGTCGTTGACACTCTGCCTTTCTGTAAAGCCCATCAAGTTTTGATTGCAGATATAACATCTTTGGAACGACTCAGCATTTTTCAGCATGGGTGGACTTTTCACACATTTAAAAGCACTTCATGCAAATACAACAATGATGAACTTTATTGCCCCTGAATTTAGAAAAGAGGTCAAGTCATTTTTAAAGGAAAGGCCTACACTAAATACATAAACAGGAAGGGGCAGACCAAACCTCTAGGTAAACCAGCACCATCTAGTGTTTACACGGCAACATGATTGCACTAAAGAGAAGCACTTTTTGTTATATAGTATCAGGAATGCTTCCCTTTGTAGTCATCTAAAGGGGCTCTGTAAATGTAAGGGACCTGAATTGTAAAAAAAAAAAAAAACATGGGCACAGGGGAGTCAGTCAGCAAATATTTACCCCAACTTGATAGCACTTTCTACTTTGGTTGAAAAGAAAGGTGCTAAAGTTAGAGTAGATATCAACTGATTTTTTTAGACAAGAGGGAGAGTGCAAAAATGGCTGCAGAGGAGGATGCAAAATAGTGTCCAAATGTTGCTCCAAGTCATTAGCACTTAAAAGTTACAAGATGGAGGGAGAGGTATGAAGCAAAGACCTAAACTAAATACAAAAACAGAGAGTGGCAGACCAAGCTTCTAGGTAAACAGCACCCTCTAGTGTTTTGAAAGGAAAGGCCTACACTAATGAACAATTATTTTGAAAAAATCAGGGGAGTCAGTCAGCATATATTTACCCCAACTTGATAGCACTTTCTACTGTGGTCGAAAAGAAAGATGCAAAAGTTAGAGTAGATATCAACTGTTATTCAGTCAAGAGGGCAAGGGAATGAAAACTGGCAGCAGAGAAGGATGCAAAATAGTGTCCAAATGTTGCTTTAAGATGTTTTCACTTAAACGTTGATGGGAGAGGTATAAGGGTTTACAATATTGGTTACACTGACAAAGGAAATTCCATAGAAAAGAGGTTGAGTCTTGCCTGTAGTTCACTTCCTCATTAAAACTACCCCAAAGAGAAGCACTTATGAACACAGGACCAATCAATGCTCCCATTTGAAGTAATCTTAATGTGTTGAACTCTGTGATTAAATGAGCATCGCATGGAGAACGCAGTCTGTAGTTCTTGAAGGCAACTGTCTCTTGAAGCACTGATCACTTGAAACTACCCCAACAAATAGCACTTACCAAATACAACAGACAAGTTAGTGCCATGGTGAGGGTACCGAGGGTGACAGTAGTAGCAGCTGAAAATCTTGTCCAATTTCTAGCCTGGAACTCGGTAGGACTGGACGAGATCCTTTGCAGTCAGAGACACGTGGAGAATGTTGCCTGCTTTTAGGAAGAGCAGGTCTGAGCCATGTGGTTCACCAGCACCCAATATAAGTGTGTCCATGCCCCCTTGGCTTTGCCGTGGTCGTTGACACTCTGCCTTTCTGTAAAGCCCATCAAGTTTTGATTGCAGATATAACATCTTTGGAACGACTCAGCATTTTTCAGCATGGGTGGACTTTTCACACATTTAAAAGCACTTCATGCAAATACAACAATGATGAACTTTATTGCCCCTGAATTTAGAAAAGAGGTCAAGTCATTTTTAAAGGAAAGGCCTACACTAAATACATAAACAGGAAGGGGCAGACCAAACCTCTAGGTAAACCAGCACCATCTAGTGTTTACACGGCAACATAATTGCACTAAAGAGAAGCACTTTTTGTTATATAGTATCAGGAATGCTTCCCTTTGTAGTTATCTAAAGGGGCTCTGTAAATGTAAGGGACCTGAATAAAAATAAAAAAAAACATGGGCACAGGGGAGTCAGTCAGCAAATATTTACCCCAACTTGACAGCACTTTCTACTTTGGTTGAAAAGAAAGGTTCTAAAGTCAGAGTAGATATCAACTGATTTTTTTAGACAAGAGGGAGAGTGCAAAAATGGCTGCAGAGGAGGATGCAAAATAGTGTCCAAATGTTGCTCCAAGTCATTAGCACTTAAAAGTTACAAGATGGAGGGAGAGGTATGAAGCAAAGACCTACACTAAATACAAAAACAGAGAGTGGCAGACCAAGCTTCTAGGTAAACAGCACCCTCTAGTGTTTTGAAAGGAAAGGCCTACACTAATGAACAATTTTTTTTTTTTAAATCAGGGGAGTCAGTCAACATATATTTACCCCAACTTGATAGCACTTTCTACTGTGGTCGAAAAGAAAGATGCAAAAGTTAGAGTAGATATCAACTGTTATTCAGTCAAGAGGGCAAGGGAATGAAAACTGGCAGCAGAGAAGGATGCAAAATAGTGTCCAAATGTTGCTTTAAGAGGTTTTCACTTAAACGTTGATGGGAGAGGTATAAGGGTTTACAATATTGGTTACACTGACAAAGGAAATTCCATAGAAAAGAGGTTGAGTCTTGCCTGTAGTTCACTTCCTCATTAAAACTACCCCAAAGAGAAGCACTTATGAACACAGGACCAATCAATGCTCCCATTTGAAGTAATCTTAATGTGTTGAACTCTGTGATTAAATGAGCATCGCATGGAGAATGCAGTCTGTAGTTCTTGAAGGCAACTGTCTCTTGAAGCACTGATCACTTGAAACTACCCCAACAAATAGCACTTACCAAATACAACAGACAAGTTAGTGCCATGGTGAGGGTACCGAGGGTGACAGTAGTAGCAGCTGAAAATCTTGTCCAATTTCTAGCCTGGAACTCGGTAGGACTGGACGAGATCCTTTGCAGTCAGAGACACGTGGAGAATGTTGCCTGCTTTTAGGAAGAGCTGGTCTGAGCCATGTGGTTCACCAGCACCCAATATAAGTGTGTCCATACCCCCTTGGCTTTGCCGTGGTCGTTGACACTCTGCCTTTCTGTAAAGCCCATCAAGTTTTGATTGCAGATATAACATCTTTGGAACGACTCAGCATTTTTCAGCATGGGTGGACTTTTCACACATTTAAAAGCACTTCATGCAAATACAACAATGATGAACTTTATTGCCCCTGAATTTAGAAAAGAGGTCAAGTCATTTTTAAAGGAAAGGCCTACACTAAATACATAAACAGGAAGGGGCAGACCAAACCTCTAGGTAAACCAGCACCATCTAGTGTTTACACGGCAACATGATTGCACTAAAGAGAAGCACTTTTTGTTATATAGTATCAGGAATGCTTCCCTTTGTAGTCATCTAAAGGGGCTCTGTAAATGTAAGGGACCTGAAAAAAAAAAAAAAAAAACATGGGTACAGGGGAGTCAGTCAGCAAATATTTACCCCAACTTGATAGCACTTTCTACTTTGGTTGAAAAGAAAGGTGCTAAAGTTAGAGTAGATATCAACTGATTTTTTTAGACAAGAGGGAGAGTGCAAAAATGGCTGCAGAGGAGGATGCAAAATAGTGTCCAAATGTTGCTCCAAGTCATTAGCACTTAAAAGTTACAAGATGGAGGGAGAGGTATGAAGCAAAGACCTACACTAAATACAAAAACAGAGAGTGGCAGACCAAGCTTCTAGGTAAACAGCACCCTCTAGTGTTTTGAAAGGAAAGGCCTACACTAATGAACAATTATTTTTTTTAAATCAGGGGAGTCAGTCAGCATATATTTACCCCAACTTGATAGCACTTTCTACTGTGGTCGAAAAGAAAGATGCAAAAGTTAGAGTAGATATCAACTGTTATTCAGTCAAGAGGGCAAGGGAATGAAAACTGGCAGCAGAGAAGGATGCAAAATAGTTTCCAAATGTTGCTTTAAGATGTTTTCACTTAAACATTGATGGGAGAGGCATAAGGGTTTACAATATTGGTTACACTGACAAAGGAAATTCCATAGAAAAGAGGTTGAGTCTTGCCTGTAGTTCACTTCCTCATTAAAACTACCCCAAAGAGAAGCACTTATGAACACAGGACCAATCAATGCTCCCATTTGAAGTAATCTTAATGTGTTGAACTCTGTGATTAAATGAGCATCGCATGGAGAACGCAGTCTGTAGTTCTTGAAGGCAACTGTCTCTTGAAGCACTGATCACTTGAAACTACCCCAACAAATAGCACTTACCAAATACAACAGACAAGTTAGTGCCATGGTGAGGGTACCGAGGGTGACAGTAGTAGCAGCTGAAAATCTTGTCCAATTTCTAGCCTGGAACTCGGTAGGACTGGACGAGATCCTTTGCAGTCAGAGACACGTGGAGAATGTTGCCTGCTTTTAGGAAGAGCAGGTCTGAGCCATGTGGTTCACCAGCACCCAATATAAGTGTGTCCATGCCCCCTTGGCTTTGCCGTGGTCGTTGACACTCTGCCTTTCTGTAAA
The DNA here is from genome assembly GCF_965113295.1 of Leuciscus leuciscus. Taxonomy (NCBI): domain Eukaryota; kingdom Metazoa; phylum Chordata; class Actinopteri; order Cypriniformes; family Leuciscidae; genus Leuciscus; species Leuciscus leuciscus. Next base: position 25,090,605 of record NC_138737.1, on the reverse strand, counting down.
GCCCATCAAGTTTTGATTGCAGATATAACATCTTTGGAACGACTCAGCATTTTTCAGCATGGGTGGACTTTTCACACATTTAAAAGCACTTCATGCAAATACAACAATGATGAACTTTATTGCCCCTGAATTTAGAAAAGAGGTCAAGTCATTTTTAAAGGAAAGGCCTACACTAAATACATAAACAGGAAGGGGCAGACCAAACCTCTAGGTAAACCAGCACCATCTAGTGTTTACACGGCAACATGATTGCACTAAAGAGAAGCACTTTTTGTTATATAGTATCAGGAATGCTTCCCTTTGTAGTCATCTAAAGGGGCTCTGTAAATGTAAGGGACCTGAATTGTAAAAAAAAAAACATGGGCACAGGGGAGTCAGTCAGCAAATATTTACCCCAACTTGATAGCACTTTCTACTTTGGTTGAAAAGAAAGGTGCTAAAGTTAGAGTAGATATCAACTGATTTTTTTAGACAAGAGGGAGAGTGCAAAAATGGCTGCAGAGGAGGATGCAAAATAGTGTCCAAATGTTGCTCCAAGTCATTAGCACTTAAAAGTTACAAGATGGAGGGAGAGGTATGAAGCAAAGACCTACACTAAATACAAAAACAGAGAGTGGCAGACCAAGCTTCTAGGTAAACAGCACCCTCTAGTGTTTTGAAAGGAAAGGCCTACACTAATGAACAATTATTTTGAAAAAATCAGGGGAGTCAGTCAGCATATATTTACCCCAACTTGATAGCACTTTCTACTGTGGTCGAAAAGAAAGATGCAAAAGTTAGAGTAGATATCAACTGTTATTCAGTCAAGAGGGCAAGGGAATGAAAACTGGCAGCAGAGAAGGATGCAAAATAGTGTCCAAATGTTGCTTTAAGATGTTTTCACTTAAACGTTGATGGGAGAGGCATAAGGGTTTACAATATTGGTTACACTGACAAAGGAAATTCCATAGAAAAGAGGTTGAGTCTTGCCTGTAGTTCACTTCCTCATTAAAACTACCCCAAAGAGAAGCACTTATGAACACAGGACCAATCAATGCTCCCATTTGAAGTAATCTTAATGTGTTGAACTCTGTGATTAAATGAGCATCGCATGGAGAACGCAGTCTGTAGTTCTTGAAGGCAACTGTCTCTTGAAGCACTGATCACTTGAAACTACCCCAACAAATAGCACTTACCAAATACAACAGACAAGTTAGTGCCATGGTGAGGGTACCGAGGGTGACAGTAGTAGCAGCTGAAAATCTTGTCCAATTTCTAGCCTGGAACTCGGTAGGACTGGACGAGATCCTTTGCAGTCAGAGACACGTGGAGAATGTTGCCTGCTTTTAGGAAGAGCTGGTCTGAGCCATGTGGTTCACCAGCACCCAATATAAGTGTGTCCATGCCCCCTTGGCTTTGCCGTGGTCGTTGACACTCTGCCTTTCTGTAAAGCCCATCAAGTTTTGATTGCAGATATAACATCTTTGGAACGACTCAGCATTTTTCAGCATGGGTGGACTTTTCACACATTTAAAAGCACTTCATGCAAATACAACAATGATGAACTTTATTGCCCCTGAATTTAGAAAAGAGGTCAAGTCATTTTTAAAGGAAAGGCCTACACTAAATACATAAACAGGAAGGGGCAGACCAAACCTCTAGGTAAACCAGCACCATCTAGTGTTTACACGGCAACATGATTGCACTAAAGAGAAGCACTTTTTGTTATATAGTATCAGGAATGCTTCCCTTTGTAGTCATCTAAAGGGGCTCTGTAAATGTAAGGGACCTGAATTGTAAAAAAAAAAAAAAACATGGGCACAGGGGAGTCAGTCAGCAAATATTTACCCCAACTTGATAGCACTTTCTACTTTGGTTGAAAAGAAAGGTGCTAAAGTTAGAGTAGATATCAACTGATTTTTTTAGACAAGAGGGAGAGTGCAAAAATGGCTGCAGAGGAGGATGCAAAATAGTGTCCAAATGTTGCTCCAAGTCATTAGCACTTAAAAGTTACAAGATGGAGGGAGAGGTATGAAGCAAAGACCTAAACTAAATACAAAAACAGAGAGTGGCAGACCAAGCTTCTAGGTAAACAGCACCCTCTAGTGTTTTGAAAGGAAAGGCCTACACTAATGAACAATTATTTTGAAAAAATCAGGGGAGTCAGTCAGCATATATTTACCCCAACTTGATAGCACTTTCTACTGTGGTCGAAAAGAAAGATGCAAAAGTTAGAGTAGATATCAACTGTTATTCAGTCAAGAGGGCAAGGGAATGAAAACTGGCAGCAGAGAAGGATGCAAAATAGTGTCCAAATGTTGCTTTAAGATGTTTTCACTTAAACGTTGATGGGAGAGGTATAAGGGTTTACAATATTGGTTACACTGACAAAGGAAATTCCATAGAAAAGAGGTTGAGTCTTGCCTGTAGTTCACTTCCTCATTAAAACTACCCCAAAGAGAAGCACTTATGAACACAGGACCAATCAATGCTCCCATTTGAAGTAATCTTAATGTGTTGAACTCTGTGATTAAATGAGCATCGCATGGAGAACGCAGTCTGTAGTTCTTGAAGGCAACTGTCTCTTGAAGCACTGATCACTTGAAACTACCCCAACAAATAGCACTTACCAAATACAACAGACAAGTTAGTGCCATGGTGAGGGTACCGAGGGTGACAGTAGTAGCAGCTGAAAATCTTGTCCAATTTCTAGCCTGGAACTCGGTAGGACTGGACGAGATCCTTTGCAGTCAGAGACACGTGGAGAATGTTGCCTGCTTTTAGGAAGAGCAGGTCTGAGCCATGTGGTTCACCAGCACCCAATATAAGTGTGTCCATGCCCCCTTGGCTTTGCCGTGGTCGTTGACACTCTGCCTTTCTGTAAAGCCCATCAAGTTTTGATTGCAGATATAACATCTTTGGAACGACTCAGCATTTTTCAGCATGGGTGGACTTTTCACACATTTAAAAGCACTTCATGCAAATACAACAATGATGAACTTTATTGCCCCTGAATTTAGAAAAGAGGTCAAGTCATTTTTAAAGGAAAGGCCTACACTAAATACATAAACAGGAAGGGGCAGACCAAACCTCTAGGTAAACCAGCACCATCTAGTGTTTACACGGCAACATGATTGCACTAAAGAGAAGCACTTTTTGTTATATAGTATCAGGAATGCTTCCCTTTGTAGTCATCTAAAGGGGCTCTGTAAATGTAAGGGACCTGAATTGTAAAAAAAAAAAAAACATGGGCACAGGGGAGTCAGTCAGCAAATATTTACCCCAACTTGATAGCACTTTCTACTTTGGTTGAAAAGAAAGGTGCTAAAGTTAGAGTAGATATCAACTGATTTTTTTAGACAAGAGGGAGAGTGCAAAAATGGCTGCAGAGGAGGATGCAAAATAGTGTCCAAATGTTGCTCCAAGTCATTAGCACTTAAAAGTTACAAGATGGAGGGAGAGGTATGAAGCAAAGACCTAAACTAAATACAAAAACAGAGAGTGGCAGACCAAGCTTCTAGGTAAACAGCACCCTCTAGTGTTTTGAAAGGAAAGGCCTACACTAATGAACAATTATTTTGAAAAAATCAGGGGAGTCAGTCAGCATATATTTACCCCAACTTGATAGCACTTTCTACTGTGGTCGAAAAGAAAGATGCAAAAGTTAGAGTAGATATCAACTGTTATTCAGTCAAGAGGGCAAGGGAATGAAAACTGGCAGCAGAGAAGGATGCAAAATAGTGTCCAAATGTTGATTTAAGATGTTTTCACTTAAACGTTGATGGGAGAGGTATAAGGGTTTACAATATTGGTTACACTGACAAAGGAAATTCCATAGAAAAGAGGTTGAGTCTTGCCTGTAGTTCACTTCCTCATTAAAACTACCCCAAAGAGAAGCACTTATGAACACAGGACCAATCAATGCTCCCATTTGAAGTAATCTTAATGTGTTGAACTCTGTGATTAAATGAGCATCGCATGGAGAACGCAGTCTGTAGTTCTTGAAGGCAACTGTCTCTTGAAGCACTGATCACTTGAAACTACCCCAACAAATAGCACTTACCAAATACAACAGACAAGTTAGTGCCATGGTGAGGGTACCGAGGGTGACAGTAGTAGCAGCTGAAAATCTTGTCCAATTTCTAGCCTGGAACTCGGTAGGACTGGACGAGATCCTTTGCAGTCAGAGACACGTGGAGAATGTTGCCTGCTTTTAGGAAGAGCAGGTCTGAGCCATGTGGTTCACCAGCACCCAATATAAGTGTGTCCATGCCCCCTTGGCTTTGCCGTGGTCGTTGACACTCTGCCTTTCTGTAAAGCCCATCAAGTTTTGATTGCAGATATAACATCTTTGGAACGACTCAGCATTTTTCAGCATGGGTGGACTTTTCACACATTTAAAAGCACTTCATGCAAATACAACAATGATGAACTTTATTGCCCCTGAATTTAGAAAAGAGGTCAAGTCATTTTTAAAGGAAAGGCCTACACTAAATACATAAACAGGAAGGGGCAGACCAAACCTCTAGGTAAACCAGCACCATCTAGTGTTTACACGGCAACATGATTGCACTAAAGAGAAGCACTTTTTGTTATATAGTATCAGGAATGCTTCCCTTTGTAGTCATCTAAAGGGGCTCTGTAAATGTAAGGGACCTGAATTTAAAAAAAAAACATGGGCACAGGGGAGTCAGTCAGCAAATATGTACCCCAACTTGATAGCACTTTCTACTTTGGTTGAAAAGAAAGGTGCTAAAGTTAGAGTAGATATCAACTGATTTTTTTTAGACAAGAGGGAGAGTGCAAAAATGGCTGCAGAGGAGGATGCAAAATAGTGTCCAAATGTTGCTCCAAGTCATTAGCACTTAAAAGTTACAAGATGGAGGGAGAGGTATGAAGCAAAGACCTACACTAAATACAAAAACAGAGAGTGGCAGACCAAGCTTCTAGGTAAACAGCACCCTCTAGTGTTTTGAAAGGAAAGGCCTACACTAATGAACAATTATTTTGAAAAAATCAGGGGAGTCAGTCAGCATATATTTACCCCAACTTGATAGCACTTTCTACTGTGGTCGAAAAGAAAGATGCAAAAGTTAGAGTAGATATCAACTGTTATTCAGTCAAGAGGGCAAGGGAATGAAAACTGGCAGCAGAGAAGGATGCAAAATAGTTTCCAAATGTTGCTTTAAGATGTTTTCACTTAAACGTTGATGGGAGAGGCATAAGGGTTTACAATATTGGTTACACTGACAAAGGAAATTCCATAGAAAAGAGGTTGAGTCTTGCCTGTAGTTCACTTCCTCATTAAAACTACCCCAAAGAGAAGCACTTATGAACACAGGACCAATCAATGCTCCCATTTGAAGTAATCTTAATGTGTTGAACTCTGTGATTAAATGAGCATCGCATGGAGAACGCAGTCTGTAGTTCTTGAAGGCAACTGTCTCTTGAAGCACTGATCACTTGAAACTACCCCAACAAATAGCACTTACCAAATACAACAGACAAGTTAGTGCCATGGTGAGGGTACCGAGGGTGACAGTAGTAGCAGCTGAAAATCTTGTCCAATTTCTAGCCTGGAACTCGGTAGGACTGGACGAGATCCTTTGCAGTCAGAGACACGTGGAGAATGTTGCCTGCTTTTAGGAAGAGCAGGTCTGAGCAATGTGGTTCACCAGCACCCAATATAAGTGTGTCCATGCCCCCTTGGCTTTGCCGTGGTCGTTGACACTCTGCCTTTCTGTAAAGCCCATCAAGTTTTGATTGCAGATATAACATCTTTGGAACGACTCAGCATTTTTCAGCATGGGTGGACTTTTCACACATTTAAAAGCACTTCATGCAAATACAACAATGATGAACTTTATTGCCCCTGAATTTAGAAAAGAGGTCAAGTCATTTTTAAAGGAAAGGCCTACACTAAATACATAAACAGGAAGGGGCAGACCAAACCTCTAGGTAAACCAGCACCATCTAGTGTTTACACGGCAACATGATTGCACTAAAGAGAAGCACTTTTTGTTATATAGTATCAGGAATGCTTCCCTTTGTAGTCATCTAAAGGGGCTCTGTAAATGTAAGGGACCTGAATTTAAAAAAAAAACATGGGCACAGGGGAGTCAGTCAGCAAATATGTACCCCAACTTGATAGCACTTTCTACTTTGGTTGAAAAGAAAGGTGCTAAAGTTAGAGTAGATATCAACTGATTTTTTTAGACAAGAGGGAGAGTGCAAAAATGGCTGCAGAGGAGGATGCAAAATAGTGTCCAAATGTTGCTCCAAGTCATTAGCACTTAAAAGTTACAAGATGGAGGGAGAGGTATGAAGCAAAGACCTACACTAAATACAAAAACAGAGAGTGGCAGACCAAGCTTCTAGGTAAACAGCACCCTCTAGTGTTTTGAAAGGAAAGGCCTACACTAATGAACAATTATTTTGAAAGGCACAGGGGAGTCAGTCAGCAAATATGTACCCCAACTTGATAGCACTTTCTACTGTGGTCGAAAAGAAAGATGCAAAAGTTAGAGTAGATATCAACTGTTATTCAGTCAAGAGGGCCAGGGAATGAAAACTGGCAGCAGAGAAGGATGCAAAATAGTGTCCAAATGTTGCTTTAAGATGTTTTCACTTAAACGTTGATGGGAGAGGTATAAGGGTTTACAATATTGGTTACACTGACAAAGTTAATTCCATAGAAAAGAGGTTGAGTCTTGCCTGTAGTTCACTTCCTCATTAAAACTACCCCAAAGAGAAGCACTTATGAACACAGGACCAATCAATGCTCCCATTTGAAGTAATCTTAATGTGTTGAACTCTGTGATTAAATGAGCATCGCATGGAGAACGCAGTCTGTAGTTCTTGAAGGCAACTGTCTCTTGAAGCACTGATCACTTGAAACTACCCCAACAAATAGCACTTACCAAATACAACAGACAAGTTAGTGCCATGGTGAGGGTACCGAGGGTGACAGTAGTAGCAGCTGAAAATCTTGTCCAATTTCTAGCCTGGAACTCGGTAGGACTGGACGAGATCCTTTGCAGTCAGAGACACGTGGAGAATGTTGCCTGCTTTTAGGAAGAGCTGGTCTGAGCCATGTGGTTCACCAGCACCCAATATAAGTGTGTCCATGCCCCCTTGGCTTTGCCGTGGTCGTTGACACTCTGCCTTTCTGTAAAGCCCATCAAGTTTTGATTGCAGATATAACATCTTTGGAACGACTCAGCATTTTTCAGCATGGGTGGACTTTTCACACATTTAAAAGCACTTCATGCAAATACAACAATGATGAACTTTATTGCCCCTGAATTTAGAAAAGAGGTCAAGTCATTTTTAAAGGAAAGGCCTACACTAAATACATAAACAGGAAGGGGCAGACCAAACCTCTAGGTAAACCAGCACCATCTAGTGTTTACACGGCAACATGATTGCACTAAAGAGAAGCACTTTTTGTTATATAGTATCAGGAATGCTTCCCTTTGTAGTCATCTAAAGGGGCTCTGTAAATGTAAGGGACCTGAATTGTAAAAAAAAAAAACATGGGCACAGGGGAGTCAGTCAGCAAATAATTACCCCAACTTGATAGCACTTTCTACTTTGGTTGAAAAGAAAGGTGCTAAAGTTAGAGTAGATATCAACTGATTTTTTTAGACAAGAGGGAGAGTGCAAAAATGGCTGCAGAGGAGGATGCAAAATAGTGTCCAAATGTTGCTCCAAGTCATTAGCACTTAAAAGTTACAAGATGGAGGGAGAGGTATGAAGCAAAGACCTACACTAAATACAAAAACAGAGAGTGGCAGACCAAGCTTCTAGGTAAACAGCACCCTCTAGTGTTTTGAAAGGAAAGGCCTACACTAATGAACAATTATTTTGAAAAAATCAGGGGAGTCAGTCAGCATATATTTACCCCAACTTGATAGCACTTTCTACTGTGGTCGAAAAGAAAGATGCAAAAGTTAGAGTAGATATCAACTGTTATTCAGTCAAGAGGGCCAGGGAATGAAAACTGGCAGCAGAGAAGGATGCAAAATAGTGTCCAAATGTTGCTTTAATATGTTTTCACTTAAACGTTGATGGGAGAGGTATAAGGGTTTACAATATTGGTTACACTGACAAAGGAAATTCCATAGAAAAGAGGTTGAGTCTTGCCTGTAGTTCACTTCCTCATTAAAACTACCCCAAAGAGAAGCACTTATGAACACAGGACCAATCAATGCTCCCATTTGAAGTAATCTTAATGTGTTGAACTCTGTGATTAAATGAGCATCGCATGGAGAACGCAGTCTGTAGTTCTTGAAGGCAACTGTCTCTTGAAGCACTGATCACTTGAAACTACCCCAACACATAGCACTTACCAAATACAACAGACAAGTTAGTGCCATGGTGAGGGTACCGAGGGTGACAGTAGTAGCAGCTGAAAATCTTGTCCAATTTCTAGCCTGGAACTCGGTAGGACTGGACGAGATCCTTTGCAGTCAGAGACACGTGGAGAATGTTGCCTGCTTTTAGGAAGAGCAGGTCTGAGCCATGTGGTTCACCAGCACCCAATATAAGTGTGTCCATGCCCCCTTGGCTTTGCCGTGGTCGTTGACACTCTGCCTTTCTGTAAAGCCCATCAAGTTTTGATTGCAGATATAACATCTTTGGAACGACTCAGCATTTTTCAGCATGGGTGGACTTTTCACACATTTAAAAGCACTTCATGCAAATACAACAATGATGAACTTTATTGCCCCTGAATTTAGAAAAGAGGTCAAGTCATTTTTAAAGGAAAGGCCTACACTAAATACATAAACAGGAAGGGGCAGACCAAACCTCTAGGTAAACCAGCACCATCTAGTGTTTACACGGCAACATGATTGCACTAAAGAGAAGCACTTTTTGTTATATAGTATCAGGAATGCTTCCCTTTGTAGTCATCTAAAGGGGCTCTGTAAATGTAAGGGACCTGAATTTAAAAAAAAAACATGGGCACAGGGGAGTCAGTCAGCAAATATGTACCCCAACTTGATAGCACTTTCTACTTTGGTTGAAAAGAAAGGTGCTAAAGTTAGAGTAGATATCAACTGATTTTTTTAGACAAGAGGGAGAGTGCAAAAATGGCTGCAGAGGAGGATGCAAAATAGTGTCCAAATGTTGCTCCAAGTCATTAGCACTTAAAAGTTACAAGATGGAGGGAGAGGTATGAAGCAAAGACCTACACTAAATACAAAAACAGAGAGTGGCAGACCAAGCTTCTAGGTAAACAGCACCCTCTAGTGTTTTGAAAGGAAAGGCCTACACTAATGAACAATTATTTTGAAAAAATCAGGGGAGTCAGTCAGCATATATTTACCCCAACTTGATAGCACTTTCTACTGTGGTCGAAAAGAAAGATGCAAAAGTTAGAGTAGATATCAACTGTTATTCAGTCAAGAGGGCCAGGGAATGAAAACTGGCAGCAGAGAAGGATGCAAAATAGTGTCCAAATGTTGCTTTAAGATGTTTTCACTTAAACGTTGATGGGAGAGGTATAAGGGTTTACAATATTGGTTACACTGACAAAGTTAATTCCATAGAAAAGAGGTTGAGTCTTGCCTGTAGTTCACTTCCTCATTAAAACTACCCCAAAGAGAAGCACTTATGAACACAGGACCAATCAATGCTCCCATTTGAAGTAATCTTAATGTGTTGAACTCTGTGATTAAATGAGCATCGCATGGAGAACGCAGTCTGTAGTTCTTGAAGGCAACTGTCTCTTGAAGCACTGATCACTTGAAACTACCCCAACAAATAGCACTTACCAAATACAACAGACAAGTTAGTGCCATGGTGAGGGTACCGAGGGTGACAGTAGTAGCAGCTGAAAATCTTGTCCAATTTCTAGCCTGGAACTCGGTAGGACTGGACGAGATCCTTTGCAGTCAGAGACACGTGGAGAATGTTGCCTGCTTTTAGGAAGAGCTGGTCTGAGCCATGTGGTTCACCAGCACCCAATATAAGTGTGTCCATGCCCCCTTGGCTTTGCCGTGGTCGTTGACACTCTGCCTTTCTGTAAAGCCCATCAAGTTTTGATTGCAGATATAACATCTTTGGAACGACTCAGCATTTTTCAGCATGGGTGGACTTTTCACACATTTAAAAGCACTTCATGCAAATACAACAATGATGAACTTTATTGCCCCTGAATTTAGAAAAGAGGTCAAGTCATTTTTAAAGGAAAGGCCTACACTAAATACATAAACAGGAAGGGGCAGACCAAACCTCTAGGTAAACCAGCACCATCTAGTGTTTACACGGCAACATGATTGCACTAAAGAGAAGCACTTTTTGTTATATAGTATCAGGAATGCTTCCCTTTGTAGTCATCTAAAGGGGCTCTGTAAATGTAAGGGACCTGAATTGTAAAAAAAAAAACATGGGCACAGGGGAGTCAGTCAGCAAATATTTACCCCAACTTGATAGCACTTTCTACTTTGGTTGAAAAGAAAGGTGCTAAAGTTAGAGTAGATATCAACTGATTTTTTTAGACAAGAGGGAGAGTGCAAAAATGGCTGCAGAGGAGGATGCAAAATAGTGTCCAAATGTTGCTCCAAGTCATTAGCACTTAAAAGTTACAAGATGGAGGGAGAGGTATGAAGCAAAGACCTACACTAAATACAAAAACAGAGAGTGGCAGACCAAGCTTCTAGGTAAACAGCACCCTCTAGTGTTTTGAAAGGAAAGGCCTACACTAATGAACAATTATTTTGAAAAAATCAGGGGAGTCAGTCAGCATATATTTACCCCAACTTGATAGCACTTTCTACTGTGGTCGAAAAGAAAGATGCAAAAGTTAGAGTAGATATCAACTGTTATTCAGTCAAGAGGGCCAGGGAATGAAAACTGGCAGCAGAGAAGGATGCAAAATAGTGTCCAAATGTTGCTTTAAGATGTTTTCACTTAAACGTTGATGGGAGAGGTATAAGGGTTTACAATATTGGTTACACTGACAAAGGAAATTCCATAGAAAAGAGGTTGAGTCTTGCCTGTAGTTCACTTCCTCATTAAAACTACCCCAAAGAGAAGCACTTATGAACACAGGACCAATCAATGCTCCCATTTGAAGTAATCTTAATGTGTTGAACTCTGTGATTAAATGAGCATCGCATGGAGAACGCAGTCTGTAGTTCTTGAAGGCAACTGTCTCTTGAAGCACTGATCACTTGAAACTACCCCAACACATAGCACTTACCAAATACAACAGACAAGTTAGTGCCATGGTGAGGGTACCGAGGGTGACAGTAGTAGCAGCTGAAAATCTTGTCCAATTTCTAGCCTGGAACTCGGTAGGACTGGACGAGATCCTTTGCAGTCAGAGACACGTGGAGAATGTTGCCTGCTTTTAGGAAGAGCAGGTCTGAGCCATGTGGTTCACCAGCACCCAATATAAGTGTGTCCATGCCCCCTTGGCTTTGCCGTGGTCGTTGACACTCTGCCTTTCTGTAAAGCCCATCAAGTTTTGATTGCAGATATAACATCTTTGGAACGACTCAGCATTTTTCAGCATGGGTGGACTTTTCACACATTTAAAAGCACTTCATGCAAATACAACAATGATGAACTTTATTGCCCCTGAATTTAGAAAAGAGGTCAAGTCATTTTTAAAGGAAAGGCCTACACTAAATACATAAACAGGAAGGGGCAGACCAAACCTCTAGGTAAACCAGCACCATCTAGTGTTTACACGGCAACATGATTGCACTAAAGAGAAGCACTTTTTGTTATATAGTATCAGGAATGCTTCCCTTTGTAGTCATCTAAAGGGGCTCTGTAAATGTAAGGGACCTGAATTAAAAAAAAAAAACATGGGCACAGGGGAGTCAGTCAGCAAATATGTACCCCAACTTGATAGCACTTTCTACTTTGGTTGAAAAGAAAGGTGCTAAAGTTAGAGTAGATATCAACTGATTTTTTTAGACAAGAGGGAGAGTGCAAAAATGGCTGCAGAGGAGGATGCAAAATAGTGTCCAAATGTTGCTCCAAGTCATTAGCACTTAAAAGTTACAAGATGGAGGGAGAGGTATGAAGCAAAGACCTACACTAAATACAAAAACAGAGAGTGGCAGACCAAGCTTCTAGGTAAACAGCACCCTCTAGTGTTTTGAAAGGAAAGGCCTACACTAATGAACAATTATTTTGAAAAAATCAGGGGAGTCAGTCAGCATATATTTACCCCAACTTGATAGCACTTTCTACTGTGGTCGAAAAGAAAGATGCAAAAGTTAGAGTAGATATCAACTGTTATTCAGTCAAGAGGGCCAGGGAATGAAAACTGGCAGCAGAGAAGGATGCAAAATAGTGTCCAAATGTTGCTTTAAGATGTTTTCACTTAAACGTTGATGGGAGAGGTATAAGGGTTTACAATATTGGTTACACTGACAAAGGAAATTCCATAGAAAAGAGGTTGAGTCTTGCCTGTAGTTCACTTCCTCATTAAAACTACCCCAAAGAGAAGCACTTATGAACACAGGACCAATCAATGCTCCCATTTGAAGTAATCTTAATGTGTTGAACTCTGTGATTAAATGAGCATCGCATGGAGAACGCAGTCTGTAGTTCTTGAAGGCAACTGTCTCTTGAAGCACTGATCACTTGAAACTACCCCAACACATAGCACTTACCAAATACAACAGACAAGTTAGTGCCTGGTGAGGGTACCGAGGGTGACAGTAGTAGCAGCTGAAAATCTTGTCCAATTTCTAGCCTGGAACTCGGTAGGACTGGACGAGATCCTTTGCAGTCAGAGACACGTGGAGAATGTTGCCTGCTTTTAGGAAGAGCAGGTCTGAGCCATGTGGTTCACCAGCACCCAATATAAGTGTGTCCATGCCCCCTTGGCTTTGCCGTGGTCGTTGACACTCTGCCTTTCTGTAAAGCCCATCAAGTTTTGATTGCAGATATAACATCTTTGGAACGACTCAGCATTTTTCAGCATGGGTGGACTTTTCACACATTTAAAAGCACTTCATGCAAATACAACAATGATGAACTTTATTGCCCCTGAATTTAGAAAAGAGGTCAAGTCATTTTTAAAGGAAAGGCCTACACTAAATACATAAACAGGAAGGGGCAGACCAAACCTCTAGGTAAACCAGCACCATCTAGTGTTTACACGGCAACATGATTGCACTAAAGAGAAGCACTTTTTGTTATATAGTATCAGGAATGCTTCCCTTTGTAGTCATCTAAAGGGGCTCTGTAAATGTAAGGGACCTGAATTTAAAAAAAAAACATGGGCACAGGGGAGTCAGTCAGCAAATATGTACCCCAACTTGATAGCACTTTCTACTTTGGTTGAAAAGAAAGGTGCTAAAGTTAGAGTAGATATCAACTGATTTTTTTTAGACAAGAGGGAGAGTGCAAAAATGGCTGCAGAGGAGGATGCAAAATAGTGTCCAAATGTTGCTCCAAGTCATTAGCACTTAAAAGTTACAAGATGGAGGGAGAGGTATGAAGCAAAGACCTACACTAAATACAAAAACAGAGAGTGGCAGACCAAGCTTCTAGGTAAACAGCACCCTCTAGTGTTTTGAAAGGAAAGGCCTACACTAATGAACAATTATTTTGAAAAAATCAGGGGAGTCAGTCAGCATATATTTACCCCAACTTGATAGCACTTTCTACTGTGGTCGAAAAGAAAGATGCAAAAGTTAGAGTAGATATCAACTGTTATTCAGTCAAGAGGGCCAGGGAATGAAAACTGGCAGCAGAGAAGGATGCAAAATAGTGTCCAAATGTTGCTTTAAGATGTTTTCACTTAAACGTTGATGGGAGAGGTATAAGGGTTTACAATATTGGTTACACTGACAAAGTTAATTCCATAGAAAAGAGGTTGAGTCTTGCCTGTAGTTCACTTCCTCATTAAAACTACCCCAAAGAGAAGCACTTATGAACACAGGACCAATCAATGCTCCCATTTGAAGTAATCTTAATGTGTTGAACTCTGTGATTAAATGAGCATCGCATGGAGAACGCAGTCTGTAGTTCTTGAAGGCAACTGTCTCTTGAAGCACTGATCACTTGAAACTACCCCAACAAATAGCACTTACCAAATACAACAGACAAGTTAGTGCCATGGTGAGGGTACCGAGGGTGACAGTAGTAGCAGCTGAAAATCTTGTCCAATTTCTAGCCTGGAACTCGGTAGGACTGGACGAGATCCTTTGCAGTCAGAGACACGTGGAGAATGTTGCCTGCTTTTAGGAAGAGCTGGTCTGAGCCATGTGGTTCACCAGCACCCAATATAAGTGTGTCCATGCCCCCTTGGCTTTGCCGTGGTCGTTGACACTCTGCCTTTCTGTAAAGCCCATCAAGTTTTGATTGCAGATATAACATCTTTGGAACGACTCAGCATTTTTCAGCATGGGTGGACTTTTCACACATTTAAAAGCACTTCATGCAAATACAACAATGATGAACTTTATTGCCCCTGAATTTAGAAAAGAGGTCAAGTCATTTTTAAAGGAAAGGCCTACACTAAATACATAAACAGGAAGGGGCAGACCAAACCTCTAGGTAAACCAGCACCATCTAGTGTTTACACGGCAACATGATTGCACTAAAGAGAAGCACTTTTTGTTATATAGTATCAGGAATGCTTCCCTTTGTAGTCATCTAAAGGGGCTCTGTAAATGTAAGGGACCTGAATTGTAAAAAAAAAAACATGGGCACAGGGGAGTCAGTCAGCAAATATTTACCCCAACTTGATAGCACTTTCTACTTTGGTTGAAAAGAAAGGTGCTAAAGTTAGAGTAGATATCAACTGATTTTTTTTAGACAAGAGGGAGAGTGCAAAAATGGCTGCAGAGGAGGATGCAAAATAGTGTCCAAATGTTGCTCCAAGTCATTAGCACTTAAAAGTTACAAGATGGAGGGAGAGGTATGAAGCAAAGACCTACACTAAATACAAAAACAGAGAGTGGCAGACCAAGCTTCTAGGTAAACAGCACCCTCTAGTGTTTTGAAAGGAAAGGCCTACACTAATGAACAATTATTTTGAAAAAATCAGGGGAGTCAGTCAGCATATATTTACCCCAACTTGATAGCACTTTCTACTGTGGTCGAAAAGAAAGATGCAAAAGTTAGAGTAGATATCAACTGTTATTCAGTCAAGAGGGCCAGGGAATGAAAACTGGCAGCAGAGAAGGATGCAAAATAGTGTCCAAATGTTGCTTTAAGATGTTTTCACTTAAACGTTGATGGGAGAGGTATAAGGGTTTACAATATTGGTTACACTGACAAAGTTAATTCCATAGAAAAGAGGTTGAGTCTTGCCTGTAGTTCACTTCCTCATTAAAACTACCCCAAAGAGAAGCACTTATGAACACAGGACCAATCAATGCTCCCATTTGAAGTAATCTTAATGTGTTGAACTCTGTGATTAAATGAGCATCGCATGGAGAACGCAGTCTGTAGTTCTTGAAGGCAACTGTCTCTTGAAGCACTGATCACTTGAAACTACCCCAACAAATAGCACTTACCAAATACAACAGACAAGTTAGTGCCATGGTGAGGGTACCGAGGGTGACAGTAGTAGCAGCTGAAAATCTTGTCCAATTTCTAGCCTGGAACTCGGTAGGACTGGACGAGATCCTTTGCAGTCAGAGACACGTGGAGAATGTTGCCTGCTTTTAGGAAGAGCTGGTCTGAGCCATGTGGTTCACCAGCACCCAATATAAGTGTGTCCATGCCCCCTTGGCTTTGCCGTGGTCGTTGACACTCTGCCTTTCTGTAAAGCCCATCAAGTTTTGATTGCAGATATAACATCTTTGGAACGACTCAGCATTTTTCAGCATGGGTGGACTTTTCACACATTTAAAAGCACTTCATGCAAATACAACAATGATGAACTTTATTGCCCCTGAATTTAGAAAAGAGGTCAAGTCATTTTTAAAGGAAAGGCCTACACTAAATACATAAACAGGAAGGGGCAGACCAAACCTCTAGGTAAACCAGCACCATCTAGTGTTTACACGGCAACATGATTGCACTAAAGAGAAGCACTTTTTGTTATATAGTATCAGGAATGCTTCCCTTTGTAGTCATCTAAAGGGGCTCTGTAAATGTAAGGGACCTGAATTGTAAAAAAAAAAACATGGGCACAGGGGAGTCAGTCAGCAAATATTTACCCCAACTTGATAGCACTTTCTACTTTGGTTGAAAAGAAAGGTGCTAAAGTTAGAGTAGATATCAACTGATTTTTTTTAGACAAGAGGGAGAGTGCAAAAATGGCTGCAGAGGAGGATGCAAAATAGTGTCCAAATGTTGCTCCAAGTCATTAGCACTTAAAAGTTACAAGATGGAGGGAGAGGTATGAAGCAAAGACCTACACTAAATACAAAAACAGAGAGTGGCAGACCAAGCTTCTAGGTAAACAGCACCCTCTAGTGTTTTGAAAGGAAAGGCCTACACTAATGAACAATTATTTTGAAAAAATCAGGGGAGTCAGTCAGCATATATTTACCCCAACTTGATAGCACTTTCTACTGTGGTCGAAAAGAAAGATGCAAAAGTTAGAGTAGATATCAACTGTTATTCAGTCAAGAGGGCAAGGGAATGAAAACTGGCAGCAGAGAAGGATGCAAAATAGTTTCCAAATGTTGCTTTAAGATGTTTTCACTTAAACGTTGATGGGAGAGGCATAAGGGTTTACAATATTGGTTACACTGACAAAGGAAATTCCATAGAAAAGAGGTTGAGTCTTGCCTGTAGTTCACTTCCTCATTAAAACTACCCCAAAGAGAAGCACTTATGAACACAGGACCAATCAATGCTCCCATTTGAAGTAATCTTAATGTGTTGAACTCTGTTTTTAAATGAGCATCGCATGGAGAACGCAGTCTGTAGTTCTTGAAGGCAACTGTCTCTTGAAGCACTGATCACTTGAAACTACCCCAACAAATAGCACTTACCAAATACAACAGACAAGTTAGTGCCATGGTGAGGGTACCGAGGGTGACAGTAGTAGCAGCTGAAAATCTTGTCCAATTTCTAGCCTGGAACTCGGTAGGACTGGACGAGATCCTTTGCAGTCAGAGACACGTGGAGAATGTTGCCTGCTTTTAGGAAGAGCTGGTCTGAGCCATGTGGTTCACCAGCACCCAATATAAGTGTGTCCATGCCCCCTTGGCTTTGCCGTGGTCGTTGACACTCTGCCTTTCTGTAAAGCCCATCAAGTTTTGATTGCAGATATAACATCTTTGGAACGACTCAGCATTTTTCAGCATGGGTGGACTTTTCACACATTTAAAAGCACTTCATGCAAATACAACAATGATGAACTTTATTGCCCCTGAATTTAGAAAAGAGGTCAAGTCATTTTTAAAGGAAAGGCCTACACTAAATACATAAACAGGAAGGGGCAGACCAAACCTCTAGGTAAACCAGCACCATCTAGTGTTTACACGGCAACATGATTGCACTAAAGAGAAGCACTTTTTGTTATATAGTATCAGGAATGCTTCCCTTTGTAGTCATCTAAAGGGGCTCTGTAAATGTAAGGGACCTGAATTTAAAAAAAAAAAAACATGGGCACAGGGGAGTCAGTCAGCAAATATTTACCCCAACTTGATAGCACTTTCTACTTTGGTTGAAAAGAAAGGTGCTAAAGTTAGAGTAGATATCAACTGATTTTTTTAGACAAGAGGGAGAGTGCAAAAATGGCTGCAGAGGAGGATGCAAAATAGTGTCCAAATGTTGCTCCAAGTCATTAGCACTTAAAAGTTACAAGATGGAGGGAGAGGTATGAAGCAAAGACCTACACTAAATACAAAAACAGAGAGTGGCAGACCAAGCTTCTAGGTAAACAGCACCCTCTAGTGTTTTGAAAGGAAAGGCCTACACTAATGAACAATTATTTTGAAAAAATCAGGGGAGTCAGTCAGCATATATTTACCCCAACTTGATAGCACTTTCTACTGTGGTCGAAAAGAAAGATGCAAAAGTTAGAGTAGATATCAACTGTTATTCAGTCAAGAGGGCCAGGGAATGAAAACTGGCAGCAGAGAAGGATGCAAAATAGTGTCCAAATGTTGCTTTAAGATGTTTTCACTTAAACGTTGATGGGAGAGGTATAAGGGTTTACAATATTGGTTACACTGACAAAGGAAATTCCATAGAAAAGAGGTTGAGTCTTGCCTGTAGTTCACTTCCTCATTAAAACTACCCCAAAGAGAAGCACTTATGAACACAGGACCAATCAATGCTCCCATTTGAAGTAATCTTAATGTGTTGAACTCTGTGATTAAATGAGCATCGCATGGAGAACGCAGTCTGTAGTTCTTGAAGGCAACTGTCTCTTGAAGCACTGATCACTTGAAACTACCCCAACACATAGCACTTACCAAATACAACAGACAAGTTAGTGCCATGGTGAGGGTACCGAGGGTGACAGTAGTAGCAGCTGAAAATCTTGTCCAATTTCTAGCCTGGAACTCGGTAGGACTGGACGAGATCCTTTGCAGTCAGAGACACGTGGAGAATGTTGCCTGCTTTTAGGAAGAGCAGGTCTGAGCCATGTGGTTCACCAGCACCCAATATAAGTGTGTCCATGCCCCCTTGGCTTTGCCGTGGTCGTTGACACTCTGCCTTTCTGTAAAGCCCATCAAGTTTTGATTGCAGATATAACATCTTTGGAACGACTCAGCATTTTTCAGCATGGGTGGACTTTTCACACATTTAAAAGCACTTCATGCAAATACAACAATGATGAACTTTATTGCCCCTGAATTTAGAAAAGAGGTCAAGTCATTTTTAAAGGAAAGGCCTACACTAAATACATAAACAGGAAGGGGCAGACCAAACCTCTAGGTAAACCAGCACCATCTAGTGTTTACACGGCAACATGATTGCACTAAAGAGAAGCACTTTTTGTTATATAGTATCAGGAATGCTTCCCTTTGTAGTCATCTAAAGGGGCTCTGTAAATGTAAGGGACCTGAATTAAAAAAAAAAACATGGGCACAGGGGAGTCAGTCAGCAAATATGTACCCCAACTTGATAGCACTTTCTACTTTGGTTGAAAAGAAAGGTGCTAAAGTTAGAGTAGATATCAACTGATTTTTTTAGACAAGAGGGAGAGTGCAAAAATGGCTGCAGAGGAGGATGCAAAATAGTGTCCAAATGTTGCTCCAAGTCATTAGCACTTAAAAGTTACAAGATGGAGGGAGAGGTATGAAGCAAAGACCTACACTAAATACAAAAACAGAGAGTGGCAGACCAAGCTTCTAGGTAAACAGCACCCTCTAGTGTTTTGAAAGGAAAGGCCTACACTAATGAACAATTATTTTGAAAAAATCAGGGGAGTCAGTCAGCATATATTTACCCCAACTTGATAGCACTTTCTACTGTGGTCGAAAAGAAAGATGCAAAAGTTAGAGTAGATATCAACTGTTATTCAGTCAAGAGGGCCAGGGAATGAAAACTGGCAGCAGAGAAGGATGCAAAATAGTGTCCAAATGTTGCTTTAAGATGTTTTCACTTAAACGTTGATGGGAGAGGTATAAGGGTTTACAATATTGGTTACACTGACAAAGGAAATTCCATAGAAAAGAGGTTGAGTCTTGCCTGTAGTTCACTTCCTCATTAAAACTACCCCAAAGAGAAGCACTTATGAACACAGGACCAATCAATGCTCCCATTTGAAGTAATCTTAATGTGTTGAACTCTGTGATTAAATGAGCATCGCATGGAGAACGCAGTCTGTAGTTCTTGAAGGCAACTGTCTCTTGAAGCACTGATCACTTGAAACTACCCCAACACATAGCACTTACCAAATACAACAGACAAGTTAGTGCCTGGTGAGGGTACCGAGGGTGACAGTAGTAGCAGCTGAAAATCTTGTCCAATTTCTAGCCTGGAACTCGGTAGGACTGGACGAGATCCTTTGCAGTCAGAGACACGTGGAGAATGTTGCCTGCTTTTAGGAAGAGCAGGTCTGAGCCATGTGGTTCACCAGCACCCAATATAAGTGTGTCCATGCCCCCTTGGCTTTGCCGTGGTCGTTGACACTCTGCCTTTCTGTAAAGCCCATCAAGTTTTGATTGCAGATATAACATCTTTGGAACGACTCAGCATTTTTCAGCATGGGTGGACTTTTCACACATTTAAAAGCACTTCATGCAAATACAACAATGATGAACTTTATTGCCCCTGAATTTAGAAAAGAGGTCAAGTCATTTTTAAAGGAAAGGCCTACACTAAATACATAAACAGGAAGGGGCAGACCAAACCTCTAGGTAAACCAGCACCATCTAGTGTTTACACGGCAACATGATTGCACTAAAGAGAAGCACTTTTTGTTATATAGTATCAGGAATGCTTCCCTTTGTAGTCATCTAAAGGGGCTCTGTAAATGTAAGGGACCTGAATTGTAAAAAAAAAAACATGGGCACAGGGGAGTCAGTCAGCAAATATTTACCCCAACTTGATAGCACTTTCTACTTTGGTTGAAAAGAAAGGTGCTAAAGTTAGAGTAGATATCAACTGATTTTTTTTAGACAAGAGGGAGAGTGCAAAAATGGCTGCAGAGGAGGATGCAAAATAGTGTCCAAATGTTGCTCCAAGTCATTAGCACTTAAAAGTTACAAGATGGAGGGAGAGGTATGAAGCAAAGACCTACACTAAATACAAAAACAGAGAGTGGCAGACCAAGCTTCTAGGTAAACAGCACCCTCTAGTGTTTTGAAAGGAAAGGCCTACACTAATGAACAATTATTTTGAAAAAATCAGGGGAGTCAGTCAGCATATATTTACCCCAACTTGATAGCACTTTCTACTGTGGTCGAAAAGAAAGATGCAAAAGTTAGAGTAGATATCAACTGTTATTCAGTCAAGAGGGCAAGGGAATGAAAACTGGCAGCAGAGAAGGATGCAAAATAGTTTCCAAATGTTGCTTTAAGATGTTTTCACTTAAACGTTGATGGGAGAGGCATAAGGGTTTACAATATTGGTTACACTGACAAAGGAAATTCCATAGAAAAGAGGTTGAGTCTTGCCTGTAGTTCACTTCCTCATTAAAACTACCCCAAAGAGAAGCACTTATGAACACAGGACCAATCAATGCTCCCATTTGAAGTAATCTTAATGTGTTGAACTCTGTTTTTAAATGAGCATCGCATGGAGAACGCAGTCTGTAGTTCTTGAAGGCAACTGTCTCTTGAAGCACTGATCACTTGAAACTACCCCAACAAATAGCACTTACCAAATACAACAGACAAGTTAGTGCCATGGTGAGGGTACCGAGGGTGACAGTAGTAGCAGCTGAAAATCTTGTCCAATTTCTAGCCTGGAACTCGGTAGGACTGGACGAGATCCTTTGCAGTCAGAGACACGTGGAGAATGTTGCCTGCTTTTAGGAAGAGCTGGTCTGAGCCATGTGGTTCACCAGCACCCAATATAAGTGTGTCCATGCCCCCTTGGCTTTGCCGTGGTCGTTGACACTCTGCCTTTCTGTAAAGCCCATCAAGTTTTGATTGCAGATATAACATCTTTGGAACGACTCAGCATTTTTCAGCATGGGTGGACTTTTCACACATTTAAAAGCACTTCATGCAAATACAACAATGATGAACTTTATTGCCCCTGAATTTAGAAAAGAGGTCAAGTCATTTTTAAAGGAAAGGCCTACACTAAATACATAAACAGGAAGGGGCAGACCAAACCTCTAGGTAAACCAGCACCATCTAGTGTTTACACGGCAACATGATTGCACTAAAGAGAAGCACTTTTTGTTATATAGTATCAGGAATGCTTCCCTTTGTAGTCATCTAAAGGGGCTCTGTAAATGTAAGGGACCTGAATTAAAAAAAAAAAAAACATGGGCACAGGGGAGTCAGTCAGCAAATATTTACCCCAACTTGATAGCACTTTCTACTTTGGTTGAAAAGAAAGGTGCTAAAGTTAGAGTAGATATCAACTGATTTTTTTAGACAAGAGGGAGAGTGCAAAAATGGCTGCAGAGGAGGATGCAAAATAGTGTCCAAATGTTGCTCCAAGTCATTAGCACTTAAAAGTTACAAGATGGAGGGAGAGGTATGAAGCAAAGACCTACACTAAATACAAAAACAGAGAGTGGCAGACCAAGCTTCTAGGTAAACAGCACCCTCTAGTGTTTTGGAAGGAAAGGCCTACACTAATGAACAATTATTTTGAAAAAATCAGGGGAGTCAGTCAGCATATATTTACCCCAACTTGATAGCACTTTCTACTGTGGTCGAAAAGAAAGATGCAAAAGTTAGAGTAGATATCAACTGTTATTCAGTCAAGAGGGCAAGGGAATGAAAACTGGCAGCAGAGAAGGATGCAAAATAGTTTCCAAATGTTGCTTTAAGATGTTTTCACTTAAACGTTGATGGGAGAGGCATAAGGGTTTACAATATTGGTTACACTGACAAAGGAAATTCCATAGAAAAGAGGTTGAGTCTTGCCTGTAGTTCACTTCCTCATTAAAACTACCCCAAAGAGAAGCACTTATGAACACAGGACCAATCAATGCTCCCATTTGAAGTAATCTTAATGTGTTGAACTCTGTGATTAAATGAGCATCGCATGGAGAACGCAGTCTGTAGTTCTTGAAGGCAACTGTCTCTTGAAGCACTGATCACTTGAAACTACCCCAACAAATAGCACTTACCAAATACAACAGACAAGTTAGTGCCATGGTGAGGGTACCGAGGGTGACAGTAGTAGCAGCTGAAAATCTTGTCCAATTTCTAGCCTGGAACTCGGTAGGACTGGACGAGATCCTTTGCAGTCAGAGACACGTGGAGAATGTTGCCTGCTTTTAGGAAGAGCAGGTCTGAGCCATGTGGTTCACCAGCACCCAATATAAGTGTGTCCATGCCCCCTTGGCTTTGCCGTGGTCGTTGACACTCTGCCTTTCTGTAAAGCCCATCAAGTTTTGATTGCAGATATAACATCTTTGGAACGACTCAGCATTTTTCAGCATGGGTGGACTTTTCACACATTTAAAAGCACTTCATGCAAATACAACAATGATGAACTTTATTGCCCCTGAATTTAGAAAACAGGTCAAGTCATTTTTAAAGGAAAGGCCTACACTAAATACATAAACAGGAAGGGGCAGACCAAACCTCTAGGTAAACCAGCACCATCTAGTGTTTACACGGCAACATGATTGCACTAAAGAGAAGCACTTTTTGTTATATAGTATCAGGAATGCTTCCCTTTGTAGTCATCTAAAGGGGCTCTGTAAATGCAAGGGACCTGAATTAAAAAAAAAAAACATGGGCACAGGGGAGTCAGTCAGCAAATATGTACCCCAACTTGATAGCACTTTCTACTTTGGTTGAAAAGAAAGGTGCTAAAGTTAGAGTAGATATCAACTGATTTTTTTAGACAAGAGGGAGAGTGCAAAAATGGCTGCAGAGGAGGATGCAAAATAGTGTCCAAATGTTGCTCCAAGTCATTAGCACTTAAAAGTTACAAGATGGAGGGAGAGGTATGAAGCAAAGACCTACACTAAATACAAAAACAGAGAGTGGCAGACCAAGCTTCTAGGTAAACAGCACCCTCTAGTGTTTTGAAAGGAAAGGCCTACACTAATGAACAATTATTTTGAAAAAATCAGGGGAGTCAGTCAGCATATATTTACCCCAACTTGATAGCACTTTCTACTGTGGTCGAAAAGAAAGATGCAAAAGTTAGAGTAGATATCAACTGTTATTCAGTCAAGAGGGCAAGGGAATGAAAACTGGCAGCAGAGAAGGATGCAAAATAGTTTCCAAATGTTGCTTTAAGATGTTTTCACTTAAACGTTGATGGGAGAGGCATAAGGGTTTACAATATTGGTTACACTGACAAAGGAAATTCCATAGAAAAGAGGTTGAGTCTTGCCTGTAGTTCACTTCCTCATTAAAACTACCCCAAAGAGAAGCACTTATGAACACAGGACCAATCAATGCTCCCATTTGAAGTAATCTTAATGTGTTGAACTCTGTTTTTAAATGAGCATCGCATGGAGAACGCAGTCTGTAGTTCTTGAAGGCAACTGTCTCTTGAAGCACTGATCACTTGAAACTACCCCAACAAATAGCACTTACCAAATACAACAGACAAGTTAGTGCCATGGTGAGGGTACCGAGGGTGACAGTAGTAGCAGCTGAAAATCTTGTCCAATTTCTAGCCTGGAACTCGGTAGGACTGGACGAGATCCTTTGCAGTCAGAGACACGTGGAGAATGTTGCCTGCTTTTAGGAAGAGCTGGTCTGAGCCATGTGGTTCACCAGCACCCAATATAAGTGTGTCCATGCCCCCTTGGCTTTGCCGTGGTCGTTGACACTCTGCCTTTCTGTAAAGCCCATCAAGTTTTGATTGCAGATATAACATCTTTGGAACGACTCAGCATTTTTCAGCATGGGTGGACTTTTCACACATTTAAAAGCACTTCATGCAAATACAACAATGATGAACTTTATTGCCCCTGAATTTAGAAAAGAGGTCAAGTCATTTTTAAAGGAAAGGCCTACACTAAATACATAAACAGGAAGGGGCAGACCAAACCTCTAGGTAAACCAGCACCATCTAGTGTTTACACGGCAACATGATTGCACTAAAGAGAAGCACTTTTTGTTATATAGTATCAGGAATGCTTCCCTTTGTAGTCATCTAAAGGGGCTCTGTAAATGTAAGGGACCTGAATTTAAAAAAAAAAAAACATGGGCACAGGGGAGTCAGTCAGCAAATATTTACCCCAACTTGATAGCACTTTCTACTTTGGTTGAAAAGAAAGGTGCTAAAGTTAGAGTAGATATCAACTGATTTTTTTAGACAAGAGGGAGAGTGCAAAAATGGCTGCAGAGGAGGATGCAAAATAGTGTCCAAATGTTGCTCCAAGTCATTAGCACTTAAAAGTTACAAGATGGAGGGAGAGGTATGAAGCAAAGACCTACACTAAATACAAAAACAGAGAGTGGCAGACCAAGCTTCTAGGTAAACAGCACCCTCTAGTGTTTTGGAAGGAAAGGCCTACACTAATGAACAATTATTTTGAAAAAATCAGGGGAGTCAGTCAGCATATATTTACCCCAACTTGATAGCACTTTCTACTGTGGTCGAAAAGAAAGATGCAAAAGTTAGAGTAGATATCAACTGTTATTCAGTCAAGAGGGCAAGGGAATGAAAACTGGCAGCAGAGAAGGATGCAAAATAGTTTCCAAATGTTGCTTTAAGATGTTTTCACTTAAACGTTGATGGGAGAGGCATAAGGGTTTACAATATTGGTTACACTGACAAAGGAAATTCCATAGAAAAGAGGTTGAGTCTTGCCTGTAGTTCACTTCCTCATTAAAACTACCCCAAAGAGAAGCACTTATGAACACAGGACCAATCAATGCTCCCATTTGAAGTAATCTTAATGTGTTGAACTCTGTGATTAAATGAGCATCGCATGGAGAACGCAGTCTGTAGTTCTTGAAGGCAACTGTCTCTTGAAGCACTGATCACTTGAAACTACCCCAACAAATAGCACTTACCAAATACAACAGACAAGTTAGTGCCATGGTGAGGGTACCGAGGGTGACAGTAGTAGCAGCTGAAAATCTTGTCCAATTTCTAGCCTGGAACTCGGTAGGACTGGACGAGATCCTTTGCAGTCAGAGACACGTGGAGAATGTTGCCTGCTTTTAGGAAGAGCAGGTCTGAGCCATGTGGTTCACCAGCACCCAATATAAGTGTGTCCATGCCCCCTTGGCTTTGCCGTGGTCGTTGACACTCTGCCTTTCTGTAAAGCCCATCAAGTTTTGATTGCAGATATAACATCTTTGGAACGACTCAGCATTTTTCAGCATGGGTGGACTTTTCACACATTTAAAAGCACTTCATGCAAATACAACAATGATGAACTTTATTGCCCCTGAATTTAGAAAACAGGTCAAGTCATTTTTAAAGGAAAGGCCTACACTAAATACATAAACAGGAAGGGGCAGACCAAACCTCTAGGTAAACCAGCACCATCTAGTGTTTACACGGCAACATGATTGCACTAAAGAGAAGCACTTTTTGTTATATAGTATCAGGAATGCTTCCCTTTGTAGTCATCTAAAGGGGCTCTGTAAATGCAAGGGACCTGAATTTAAAAAAAAAAACATGGGCACAGGGGAGTCAGTCAGCAAATATGTACCCCAACTTGATAGCACTTTCTACTTTGGTTGAAAAGAAAGGTGCTAAAGTTAGAGTAGATATCAACTGATTTTTTTAGACAAGAGGGAGAGTGCAAAAATGGCTGCAGAGGAGGATGCAAAATAGTGTCCAAATGTTGCTCCAAGTCATTAGCACTTAAAAGTTACAAGATGGAGGGAGAGGTATGAAGCAAAGACCTACACTAAATACAAAAACAGAGAGTGGCAGACCAAGCTTCTAGGTAAACAGCACCCTCTAGTGTTTTGAAAGGAAAGGCCTACACTAATGAACAATTATTTTGAAAAAATCAGGGGAGTCAGTCAGCATATATTTACCCCAACTTGATAGCACTTTCTACTGTGGTCGAAAAGAAAGATGCAAAAGTTAGAGTAGATATCAACTGTTATTCAGTCAAGAGGGCCAGGGAATGAAAACTGGCAGCAGAGAAGGATGCAAAATAGTGTCCAAATGTTGCTTTAAGATGTTTTCACTTAAACGTTGATGGGAGAGGTATAAGGGTTTACAATATTGGTTACACTGACAAAGTTAATTCCATAGAAAAGAGGTTGAGTCTTGCCTGTAGTTCACTTCCTCATTAAAACTACCCCAAAGAGAAGCACTTATGAACACAGGACCAATCAATGCTCCCATTTGAAGTAATCTTAATGTGTTGAACTCTGTGATTAAATGAGCATCGCATGGAGAACGCAGTCTGTAGTTCTTGAAGGCAACTGTCTCTTGAAGCACTGATCACTTGAAACTACCCCAACAAATAGCACTTACCAAATACAACAGACAAGTTAGTGCCATGGTGAGGGTACCGAGGGTGACAGTAGTAGCAGCTGAAAATCTTGTCCAATTTCTAGCCTGGAACTCGGTAGGACTGGACGAGATCCTTTGCAGTCAGAGACACGTGGAGAATGTTGCCTGCTTTTAGGAAGAGCTGGTCTGAGCCATGTGGTTCACCAGCACCCAATATAAGTGTGTCCATGCCCCCTTGGCTTTGCCGTGGTCGTTGACACTCTGCCTTTCTGTAAAGCCCATCAAGTTTTGATTGCAGATATAACATCTTTGGAACGACTCAGCATTTTTCAGCATGGGTGGACTTTTCACACATTTAAAAGCACTTCATGCAAATACAACAATGATGAACTTTATTGCCCCTGAATTTAGAAAAGAGGTCAAGTCATTTTTAAAGGAAAGGCCTACACTAAATACATAAACAGGAAGGGGCAGACCAAACCTCTAGGTAAACCAGCACCATCTAGTGTTTACACGGCAACATGATTGCACTAAAGAGAAGCACTTTTTGTTATATAGTATCAGGAATGCTTCCCTTTGTAGTCATCTAAAGGGGCTCTGTAAATGTAAGGGACCTGAATTTAAAAAAAAAAAAACATGGGCACAGGGGAGTCAGTCAGCAAATATTTACCCCAACTTGATAGCACTTTCTACTTTGGTTGAAAAGAAAGGTGCTAAAGTTAGAGTAGATATCAACTGATTTTTTTAGACAAGAGGGAGAGTGCAAAAATGGCTGCAGAGGAGGATGCAAAATAGTGTCCAAATGTTGCTCCAAGTCATTAGCACTTAAAAGTTACAAGATGGAGGGAGAGGTATGAAGCAAAGACCTACACTAAATACAAAAACAGAGAGTGGCAGACCAAGCTTCTAGGTAAACAGCACCCTCTAGTGTTTTGGAAGGAAAGGCCTACACTAATGAACAATTATTTTGAAAAAATCAGGGGAGTCAGTCAGCATATATTTACCCCAACTTGATAGCACTTTCTACTGTGGTCGAAAAGAAAGATGCAAAAGTTAGAGTAGATATCAACTGTTATTCAGTCAAGAGGGCAAGGGAATGAAAACTGGCAGCAGAGAAGGATGCAAAATAGTTTCCAAATGTTGCTTTAAGATGTTTTCACTTAAACGTTGATGGGAGAGGCATAAGGGTTTACAATATTGGTTACACTGACAAAGGAAATTCCATAGAAAAGAGGTTGAGTCTTGCCTGTAGTTCACTTCCTCATTAAAACTACCCCAAAGAGAAGCACTTATGAACACAGGACCAATCAATGCTCCCATTTGAAGTAATCTTAATGTGTTGAACTCTGTGATTAAATGAGCATCGCATGGAGAACGCAGTCTGTAGTTCTTGAAGGCAACTGTCTCTTGAAGCACTGATCACTTGAAACTACCCCAACAAATAGCACTTACCAAATACAACAGACAAGTTAGTGCCATGGTGAGGGTACCGAGGGTGACAGTAGTAGCAGCTGAAAATCTTGTCCAATTTCTAGCCTGGAACTCGGTAGGACTGGACGAGATCCTTTGCAGTCAGAGACACGTGGAGAATGTTGCCTGCTTTTAGGAAGAGCAGGTCTGAGCCATGTGGTTCACCAGCACCCAATATAAGTGTGTCCATGCCCCCTTGGCTTTGCCGTGGTCGTTGACACTCTGCCTTTCTGTAAAGCCCATCAAGTTTTGATTGCAGATATAACATCTTTGGAACGACTCAGCATTTTTCAGCATGGGTGGACTTTTCACACATTTAAAAGCACTTCATGCAAATACAACAATGATGAACTTTATTGCCCCTGAATTTAGAAAACAGGTCAAGTCATTTTTAAAGGAAAGGCCTACACTAAATACATAAACAGGAAGGGGCAGACCAAACCTCTAGGTAAACCAGCACCATCTAGTGTTTACACGGCAACATGATTGCACTAAAGAGAAGCACTTTTTGTTATATAGTATCAGGAATGCTTCCCTTTGTAGTCATCTAAAGGGGCTCTGTAAATGCAAGGGACCTGAATTTAAAAAAAAAAACATGGGCACAGGGGAGTCAGTCAGCAAATATGTACCCCAACTTGATAGCACTTTCTACTTTGGTTGAAAAGAAAGGTGCTAAAGTTAGAGTAGATATCAACTGATTTTTTTAGACAAGAGGGAGAGTGCAAAAATGGCTGCAGAGGAGGATGCAAAATAGTGTCCAAATGTTGCTCCAAGTCATTAGCACTTAAAAGTTACAAGATGGAGGGAGAGGTATGAAGCAAAGACCTACACTAAATACAAAAACAGAGAGTGGCAGACCAAGCTTCTAGGTAAACAGCACCCTCTAGTGTTTTGAAAGGAAAGGCCTACACTAATGAACAATTATTTTGAAAAAATCAGGGGAGTCAGTCAGCATATATTTACCCCAACTTGATAGCACTTTCTACTGTGGTCGAAAAGAAAGATGCAAAAGTTAGAGTAGATATCAACTGTTATTCAGTCAAGAGGGCCAGGGAATGAAAACTGGCAGCAGAGAAGGATGCAAAATAGTGTCCAAATGTTGCTTTAAGATGTTTTCACTTAAACGTTGATGGGAGAGGTATAAGGGTTTACAATATTGGTTACACTGACAAAGTTAATTCCATAGAAAAGAGGTTGAGTCTTGCCTGTAGTTCACTTCCTCATTAAAACTACCCCAAAGAGAAGCACTTATGAACACAGGACCAATCAATGCTCCCATTTGAAGTAATCTTAATGTGTTGAACTCTGTGATTAAATGAGCATCGCATGGAGAACGCAGTCTGTAGTTCTTGAAGGCAACTGTCTCTTGAAGCACTGATCACTTGAAACTACCCCAACAAATAGCACTTACCAAATACAACAGACAAGTTAGTGCCATGGTGAGGGTACCGAGGGTGACAGTAGTAGCAGCTGAAAATCTTGTCCAATTTCTAGCCTGGAACTCGGTAGGACTGGACGAGATCCTTTGCAGTCAGAGACACGTGGAGAATGTTGCCTGCTTTTAGGAAGAGCTGGTCTGAGCCATGTGGTTCACCAGCACCCAATATAAGTGTGTCCATGCCCCCTTGGCTTTGCCGTGGTCGTTGACACTCTGCCTTTCTGTAAAGCCCATCAAGTTTTGATTGCAGATATAACATCTTTGGAACGACTCAGCATTTTTCAGCATGGGTGGACTTTTCACACATTTAAAAGCACTTCATGCAAATACAACAATGATGAACTTTATTGCCCCTGAATTTAGAAAAGAGGTCAAGTCATTTTTAAAGGAAAGGCCTACACTAAATACATAAACAGGAAGGGGCAGACCAAACCTCTAGGTAAACCAGCACCATCTAGTGTTTACACGGCAACATGATTGCACTAAAGAGAAGCACTTTTTGTTATATAGTATCAGGAATGCTTCCCTTTGTAGTCATCTAAAGGGGCTCTGTAAATGTAAGGGACCTGAATTTAAAAAAAAAAAAACATGGGCACAGGGGAGTCAGTCAGCAAATATTTACCCCAACTTGATAGCACTTTCTACTTTGGTTGAAAAGAAAGGTGCTAAAGTTAGAGTAGATATCAACTGATTTTTTTAGACAAGAGGGAGAGTGCAAAAATGGCTGCAGAGGAGGATGCAAAATAGTGTCCAAATGTTGCTCCAAGTCATTAGCACTTAAAAGTTACAAGATGGAGGGAGAGGTATGAAGCAAAGACCTACACTAAATACAAAAACAGAGAGTGGCAGACCAAGCTTCTAGGTAAACAGCACCCTCTAGTGTTTTGAAAGGAAAGGCCTACACTAATGAACAATTATTTTGAAAAAATCAGGGGAGTCAGTCAGCATATATTTACCCCAACTTGATAGCACTTTCTACTGTGGTCGAAAAGAAAGATGCAAAAGTTAGAGTAGATATCAACTGTTATTCAGTCAAGAGGGCAAGGGAATGAAAACTGGCAGCAGAGAAGGATGCAAAATAGTTTCCAAATGTTGCTTTAAGATGTTTTCACTTAAACGTTGATGGGAGAGGCATAAGGGTTTACAATATTGGTTACACTGACAAAGGAAATTCCATAGAAAAGAGGTTGAGTCTTGCCTGTAGTTCACTTCCTCATTAAAACTACCCCAAAGAGAAGCACTTATGAACACAGGACCAATCAATGCTCCCATTTGAAGTAATCTTAATGTGTTGAACTCTGTGATTAAATGAGCATCGCATGGAGAACGCAGTCTGTAGTTCTTGAAGGCAACTGTCTCTTGAAGCACTGATCACTTGAAACTACCCCAACAAATAGCACTTACCAAATACAACAGACAAGTTAGTGCCATGGTGAGGGTACCGAGGGTGACAGTAGTAGCAGCTGAAAATCTTGTCCAATTTCTAGCCTGGAACTCGGTAGGACTGGACGAGATCCTTTGCAGTCAGAGACACGTGGAGAATGTTGCCTGCTTTTAGGAAGAGCAGGTCTGAGCCATGTGGTTCACCAGCACCCAATATAAGTGTGTCCATGCCCCCTTGGCTTTGCCGTGGTCGTTGACACTCTGCCTTTCTGTAAAGCCCATCAAGTTTTGATTGCAGATATAACATCTTTGGAACGACTCAGCATTTTTCAGCATGGGTGGACTTTTCACACATTTAAAAGCACTTCATGCAAATACAACAATGATGAACTTTATTGCCCCTGAATTTAGAAAACAGGTCAAGTCATTTTTAAAGGAAAGGCCTACACTAAATACATAAACAGGAAGGGGCAGACCAAACCTCTAGGTAAACCAGCACCATCTAGTGTTTACACGGCAACATGATTGCACTAAAGAGAAGCACTTTTTGTTATATAGTATCAGGAATGCTTCCCTTTGTAGTCATCTAAAGGGGCTCTGTAAATGCAAGGGACCTGAATTTAAAAAAAAAAACATGGGCACAGGGGAGTCAGTCAGCAAATATGTACCCCAACTTGATAGCACTTTCTACTTTGGTTGAAAAGAAAGGTGCTAAAGTTAGAGTAGATATCAACTGATTTTTTTAGACAAGAGGGAGAGTGCAAAAATGGCTGCAGAGGAGGATGCAAAATAGTGTCCAAATGTTGCTCCAAGTCATTAGCACTTAAAAGTTACAAGATGGAGGGAGAGGTATGAAGCAAAGACCTACACTAAATACAAAAACAGAGAGTGGCAGACCAAGCTTCTAGGTAAACAGCACCCTCTAGTGTTTTGAAAGGAAAGGCCTACACTAATGAACAATTATTTTGAAAAAATCAGGGGAGTCAGTCAGCATATATTTACCCCAACTTGATAGCACTTTCTACTGTGGTCGAAAAGAAAGATGCAAAAGTTAGAGTAGATATCAACTGTTATTCAGTCAAGAGGGCCAGGGAATGAAAACTGGCAGCAGAGAAGGATGCAAAATAGTGTCCAAATGTTGCTTTAAGATGTTTTCACTTAAACGTTGATGGGAGAGGTATAAGGGTTTACAATATTGGTTACACTGACAAAGTTAATTCCATAGAAAAGAGGTTGAGTCTTGCCTGTAGTTCACTTCCTCATTAAAACTACCCCAAAGAGAAGCACTTATGAACACAGGACCAATCAATGCTCCCATTTGAAGTAATCTTAATGTGTTGAACTCTGTGATTAAATGAGCATCGCATGGAGAACGCAGTCTGTAGTTCTTGAAGGCAACTGTCTCTTGAAGCACTGATCACTTGAAACTACCCCAACAAATAGCACTTACCAAATACAACAGACAAGTTAGTGCCATGGTGAGGGTACCGAGGGTGACAGTAGTAGCAGCTGAAAATCTTGTCCAATTTCTAGCCTGGAACTCGGTAGGACTGGACGAGATCCTTTGCAGTCAGAGACACGTGGAGAATGTTGCCTGCTTTTAGGAAGAGCTGGTCTGAGCCATGTGGTTCACCAGCACCCAATATAAGTGTGTCCATGCCCCCTTGGCTTTGCCGTGGTCGTTGACACTCTGCCTTTCTGTAAAGCCCATCAAGTTTTGATTGCAGATATAACATCTTTGGAACGACTCAGCATTTTTCAGCATGGGTGGACTTTTCACACATTTAAAAGCACTTCATGCAAATACAACAATGATGAACTTTATTGCCCCTGAATTTAGAAAAGAGGTCAAGTCATTTTTAAAGGAAAGGCCTACACTAAATACATAAACAGGAAGGGGCAGACCAAACCTCTAGGTAAACCAGCACCATCTAGTGTTTACACGGCAACATGATTGCACTAAAGAGAAGCACTTTTTGTTATATAGTATCAGGAATGCTTCCCTTTGTAGTCATCTAAAGGGGCTCTGTAAATGTAAGGGACCTGAATTGTAAAAAAAAAAACATGGGCACAGGGGAGTCAGTCAGCAAATATTTACCCCAACTTGATAGCACTTTCTACTTTGGTTGAAAAGAAAGGTGCTAAAGTTAGAGTAGATATCAACTGATTTTTTTTAGACAAGAGGGAGAGTGCAAAAATGGCTGCAGAGGAGGATGCAAAATAGTGTCCAAATGTTGCTCCAAGTCATTAGCACTTAAAAGTTACAAGATGGAGGGAGAGGTATGAAGCAAAGACCTACACTAAATACAAAAACAGAGAGTGGCAGACCAAGCTTCTAGGTAAACAGCACCCTCTAGTGTTTTGAAAGGAAAGGCCTACACTAATGAACAATTATTTTGAAAAAATCAGGGGAGTCAGTCAGCATATATTTACCCCAACTTGATAGCACTTTCTACTGTGGTCGAAAAGAAAGATGCAAAAGTTAGAGTAGATATCAACTGTTATTCAGTCAAGAGGGCAAGGGAATGAAAACTGGCAGCAGAGAAGGATGCAAAATAGTTTCCAAATGTTGCTTTAAGATGTTTTCACTTAAACGTTGATGGGAGAGGCATAAGGGTTTACAATATTGGTTACACTGACAAAGGAAATTCCATAGAAAAGAGGTTGAGTCTTGCCTGTAGTTCACTTCCTCATTAAAACTACCCCAAAGAGAAGCACTTATGAACACAGGACCAATCAATGCTCCCATTTGAAGTAATCTTAATGTGTTGAACTCTGTGATTAAATGAGCATCGCATGGAGAACGCAGTCTGTAGTTCTTGAAGGCAACTGTCTCTTGAAGCACTGATCACTTGAAACTACCCCAACAAATAGCACTTACCAAATACAACAGACAAGTTAGTGCCATGGTGAGGGTACCGAGGGTGACAGTAGTAGCAGCTGAAAATCTTGTCCAATTTCTAGCCTGGAACTCGGTAGGACTGGACGAGATCCTTTGCAGTCAGAGACACGTGGAGAATGTTGCCTGCTTTTAGGAAGAGCTGGTCTGAGCCATGTGGTTCACCAGCACCCAATATAAGTGTGTCCATGCCCCCTTGGCTTTGCCGTGGTCGTTGACACTCTGCCTTTCTGTAAAGCCCATCAAGTTTTGATTGCAGATATAACATCTTTGGAACGACTCAGCATTTTTCAGCATGGGTGGACTTTTCACACATTTAAAAGCACTTCATGCAAATACAACAATGATGAACTTTATTGCCCCTGAATTTAGAAAAGAGGTCAAGTCATTTTTAAAGGAAAGGCCTACACTAAATACATAAACAGGAAGGGGCAGACCAAACCTCTAGGTAAACCAGCACCATCTAGTGTTTACACGGCAACATGATTGCACTAAAGAGAAGCACTTTTTGTTATATAGTATCAGGAATGCTTCCCTTTGTAGTCATCTAAAGGGGCTCTGTAAATGTAAGGGACCTGAATTGTAAAAAAAAAAAACATGGGCACAGGGGAGTCAGTCAGCAAATATTTACCCCAACTTGATAGCACTTTCTACTTTGGTTGAAAAGAAAGGTGCTAAAGTTAGAGTAGATATCAACTGATTTTTTTTAGACAAGAGGGAGAGTGCAAAAATGGCTGCAGAGGAGGATGCAAAATAGTGTCCAAATGTTGCTCCAAGTCATTAGCACTTAAAAGTTACAAGATGGAGGGAGAGGTATGAAGCAAAGACCTACACTAAATACAAAAACAGAGAGTGGCAGACCAAACTTCTAGGTAAACAGCACCCTCTAGTGTTTTGAAAGGAAAGGCCTACACTAATGAACAATTATTTTGAAAAAATCAGGGGAGTCAGTCAGCATATATTTACCCCAACTTGATAGCACTTTCTACTGTGGTCGAAAAGAAAGATGCAAAAGTTAGAGTAGATATCAACTGTTATTCAGTCAAGAGGGCAAGGGAATGAAAACTGGCAGCAGAGAAGGATGCAAAATAGTTTCCAAATGTTGCTTTAAGATGTTTTCACTTAAACGTTGATGGGAGAGGCATAAGGGTTTACAATATTGGTTACACTGACAAAGGAAATTCCATAGAAAAGAGGTTGAGTCTTGCCTGTAGTTCACTTCCTCATTAAAACTACCCCAAAGAGAAGCACTTATGAACACAGGACCAATCAATGCTCCCATTTGAAGTAATCTTAATGTGTTGAACTCTGTGATTAAATGAGCATCGCATGGAGAACGCAGTCTGTAGTTCTTGAAGGCAACTGTCTCTTGAAGCACTGATCACTTGAAACTACCCCAACAAATAGCACTTACCAAATACAACAGACAAGTTAGTGCCATGGTGAGGGTACCGAGGGTGACAGTAGTAGCAGCTGAAAATCTTGTCCAATTTCTAGCCTGGAACTCGGTAGGACTGGACGAGATCCTTTGCAGTCAGAGACACGTGGAGAATGTTGCCTGCTTTTAGGAAGAGCTGGTCTGAGCCATGTGGTTCACCAGCACCCAATATAAGTGTGTCCATGCCCCCTTGGCTTTGCCGTGGTCGTTGACACTCTGCCTTTCTGTAAAGCCCATCAAGTTTTGATTGCAGATATAACATCTTTGGAACGACTCAGCATTTTTCAGCATGGGTGGACTTTTCACACATTTAAAAGCACTTCATGCAAATACAACAATGATGAACTTTATTGCCCCTGAATTTAGAAAAGAGGTCAAGTCATTTTTAAAGGAAAGGCCTACACTAAATACATAAACAGGAAGGGGCAGACCAAACCTCTAGGTAAACCAGCACCATCTAGTGTTTACACGGCAACATGATTGCACTAAAGAGAAGCACTTTTTGTTATATAGTATCAGGAATGCTTCCCTTTGTAGTCATCTAAAGGGGCTCTGTAAATGTAAGGGACCTGAATTGTAAAAAAAAAAACATGGGCACAGGGGAGTCAGTCAGCAAATATTTACCCCAACTTGATAGCACTTTCTACTTTGGTTGAAAAGAAAGGTGCTAAAGTTAGAGTAGATATCAACTGATTTTTTTTAGACAAGAGGGAGAGTGCAAAAATGGCTGCAGAGGAGGATGCAAAATAGTGTCCAAATGTTGCTCCAAGTCATTAGCACTTAAAAGTTACAAGATGGAGGGAGAGGTATGAAGCAAAGACCTACACTAAATACAAAAACAGAGAGTGGCAGACCAAACTTCTAGGTAAACAGCACCCTCTAGTGTTTTGAAAGGAAAGGCCTACACTAATGAACAATTATTTTGAAAAAATCAGGGGAGTCAGTCAGCATATATTTACCCCAACTTGATAGCACTTTCTACTGTGGTCGAAAAGAAAGATGCAAAAGTTAGAGTAGATATCAACTGTTATTCAGTCAAGAGGGCAAGGGAATGAAAACTGGCAGCAGAGAAGGATGCAAAATAGTTTCCAAATGTTGCTTTAAGATGTTTTCACTTAAACGTTGATGGGAGAGGCATAAGGGTTTACAATATTGGTTACACTGACAAAGGAAATTCCATAGAAAAGAGGTTGAGTCTTGCCTGTAGTTCACTTCCTCATTAAAACTACCCCAAAGAGAAGCACTTATGAACACAGGACCAATCAATGCTCCCATTTGAAGTAATCTTAATGTGTTGAACTCTGTGATTAAATGAGCATCGCATGGAGAACGCAGTCTGTAGTTCTTGAAGGCAACTGTCTCTTGAAGCACTGATCACTTGAAACTACCCCAACAAATAGCACTTACCAAATACAACAGACAAGTTAGTGCCATGGTGAGGGTACCGAGGGTGACAGTAGTAGCAGCTGAAAATCTTGTCCAATTTCTAGCCTGGAACTCGGTAGGACTGGACGAGATCCTTTGCAGTCAGAGACACGTGGAGAATGTTGCCTGCTTTTAGGAAGAGCTGGTCTGAGCCATGTGGTTCACCAGCACCCAATATAAGTGTGTCCATGCCCCCTTGGCTTTGCCGTGGTCGTTGACACTCTGCCTTTCTGTAAAGCCCATCAAGTTTTGATTGCAGATATAACATCTTTGGAACGACTCAGCATTTTTCAGCATGGGTGGACTTTTCACACATTTAAAAGCACTTCATGCAAATACAACAATGATGAACTTTATTGCCCCTGAATTTAGAAAAGAGGTCAAGTCATTTTTAAAGGAAAGGCCTACACTAAATACATAAACAGGAAGGGGCAGACCAAACCTCTAGGTAAACCAGCACCATCTAGTGTTTACACGGCAACATGATTGCACTAAAGAGAAGCACTTTTTGTTATATAGTATCAGGAATGCTTCCCTTTGTAGTCATCTAAAGGGGCTCTGTAAATGTAAGGGACCTGAATTGTAAAAAAAAAAACATGGGCACAGGGGAGTCAGTCAGCAAATATTTACCCCAACTTGATAGCACTTTCTACTTTGGTTGAAAAGAAAGGTGCTAAAGTTAGAGTAGATATCAACTGATTTTTTTTAGACAAGAGGGAGAGTGCAAAAATGGCTGCAGAGGAGGATGCAAAATAGTGTCCAAATGTTGCTCCAAGTCATTAGCACTTAAAAGTTACAAGATGGAGGGAGAGGTATGAAGCAAAGACCTACACTAAATACAAAAACAGAGAGTGGCAGACCAAGCTTCTAGGTAAACAGCACCCTCTAGTGTTTTGAAAGGAAAGGCCTACACTAATGAACAATAATTTTGAAAAAATCAGGGGAGTCAGTCAGCATATATTTACCCCAACTTGATAGCACTTTCTACTGTGGTCGAAAAGAAAGATGCAAAAGTTAGAGTAGATATCAACTGTTATTCAGTCAAGAGGGCAAGGGAATGAAAACTGGCAGCAGAGAAGGATGCAAAATAGTTTCCAAATGTTGCTTTAAGATGTTTTCACTTAAACGTTGATGGGAGAGGCATAAGGGTTTACAATATTGGTTACACTGACAAAGGAAATTCCATAGAAAAGAGGTTGAGTCTTGCCTGTAGTTCACTTCCTCATTAAAACTACCCCAAAGAGAAGCACTTATGAACACAGGACCAATCAATGCTCCCATTTGAAGTAATCTTAATGTGTTGAACTCTGTGATTAAATGAGCATCGCATGGAGAACGCAGTCTGTAGTTCTTGAAGGCAACTGTCTCTTGAAGCACTGATCACTTGAAACTACCCCAACAAATAGCACTTACCAAATACAACAGACAAGTTAGTGCCATGGTGAGGGTACCGAGGGTGACAGTAGTAGCAGCTGAAAATCTTGTCCAATTTCTAGCCTGGAACTCGGTAGGACTGGACGAGATCCTTTGCAGTCAGAGACACGTGGAGAATGTTGCCTGCTTTTAGGAAGAGCTGGTCTGAGCCATGTGGTTCACCAGCACCCAATATAAGTGTGTCCATGCCCCCTTGGCTTTGCCGTGGTCGTTGACACTCTGCCTTTCTGTAAAGCCCATCAAGTTTTGATTGCAGATATAACATCTTTGGAACGACTCAGCATTTTTCAGCATGGGTGGACTTTTCACACATTTAAAAGCACTTCATGCAAATACAACAATGATGAACTTTATTGCCCCTGAATTTAGAAAAGAGGTCAAGTCATTTTTAAAGGAAAGGCCTACACTAAATACATAAACAGGAAGGGGCAGACCAAACCTCTAGGTAAACCAGCACCATCTAGTGTTTACACGGCAACATGATTGCACTAAAGAGAAGCACTTTTTGTTATATAGTATCAGGAATGCTTCCCTTTGTAGTCATCTAAAGGGGCTCTGTAAATGTAAGGGACCTGAATTGTAAAAAAAAAAAAAACATGGGCACAGGGGAGTCAGTCAGCAAATATTTACCCCAACTTGATAGCACTTTCTACTTTGGTTGAAAAGAAAGGTGCTAAAGTTAGAGTAGATATCAACTGATTTTTTTAGACAAGAGGGAGAGTGCAAAAATGGCTGCAGAGGAGGATGCAAAATAGTGTCCAAATGTTGCTCCAAGTCATTAGCACTTAAAAGTTACAAGATGGAGGGAGAGGTATGAAGCAAAGACCTACACTAAATACAAAAACAGAGAGTGGCAGACCAAGCTTCTAGGTAAACAGCACCCTCTAGTGTTTTGAAAGGAAAGGCCTACACTAATGAACAATTATTTTGAAAAAATCAGGGGAGTCAGTCAGCATATATTTACCCCAACTTGATAGCACTTTCTACTGTGGTCGAAAAGAAAGATGCAAAAGTTAGAGTAGATATCAACTGTTATTCAGTCAAGAGGGCAAGGGAATGAAAACTGGCAGCAGAGAAGGATGCAAAATAGTTTCCAAATGTTGCTTTAAGATGTTTTCACTTAAACGTTGATGGGAGAGGCATAAGGGTTTACAATATTGGTTACACTGACAAAGGAAATTCCATAGAAAAGAGGTTGAGTCTTGCCTGTAGTTCACTTCCTCATTAAAACTACCCCAAAGAGAAGCACTTATGAACACAGGACCAATCAATGCTCCCATTTGAAGTAATCTTAATGTGTTGAACTCTGTGATTAAATGAGCATCGCATGGAGAACGCAGTCTTTAGTTCTTGAAGGCAACTGTCTCTTGAAGCACTGATCACTTGAAACTACCCCAACAAATAGCACTTACCAAATACAACAGACAAGTTAGTGCCATGGTGAGGGTACCGAGGGTGACAGTAGTAGCAGCTGAAAATCTTGTCCAATTTCTAGCCTGGAACTCGGTAGGACTGGACGAGATCCTTTGCAGTCAGAGACACGTGGAGAATGTTGCCTGCTTTTAGGAAGAGCTGGTCTGAGCCATGTGGTTCACCAGCACCCAATATAAGTGTGTCCATGCCCCCTTGGCTTTGCCGTGGTCGTTGACACTCTGCCTTTCTGTAAAGCCCATCAAGTTTTGATTGCAGATATAACATCTTTGGAACGACTCAGCATTTTTCAGCATGGGTGGACTTTTCACACATTTAAAAGCACTTCATGCAAATACAACAATGATGAACTTTATTGCCCCTGAATTTAGAAAAGAGGTCAAGTCATTTTTAAAGGAAAGGCCTACACTAAATACATAAACAGGAAGGGGCAGACCAAACCTCTAGGTAAACCAGCACCATCTAGTGTTTACACGGCAACATGATTGCACTAAAGAGAAGCACTTTTTGTTATATAGTATCAGGAATGCTTCCCTTTGTAGTCATCTAAAGGGGCTCTGTAAATGTAAGGGACCTGAATTGTAAAAAAAAAAAAAACATGGGCACAGGGGAGTCAGTCAGCAAATATTTACCCCAACTTGATAGCACTTTCTACTTTGGTTGAAAAGAAAGGTGCTAAAGTTAGAGTAGATATCAACTGATTTTTTTAGACAAGAGGGAGAGTGCAAAAATGGCTGCAGAGGAGGATGCAAAATAGTGTCCAAATGTTGCTCCAAGTCATTAGCACTTAAAAGTTACAAGATGGAGGGAGAGGTATGAAGCAAAGACCTACACTAAATACAAAAACAGAGAGTGGCAGACCAAGCTTCTAGGTAAACAGCACCCTCTAGTGTTTTGAAAGGAAAGGCCTACACTAATGAACAATTATTTTGAAAAAATCAGGGGAGTCAGTCAGCATATATTTACCCC
Source organism: Leuciscus leuciscus (assembly GCF_965113295.1). Lineage (NCBI taxonomy): Eukaryota > Metazoa > Chordata > Actinopteri > Cypriniformes > Leuciscidae > Leuciscus > Leuciscus leuciscus. The sequence continues at coordinate 25,049,823 of NC_138737.1, read as the reverse complement.
AACTTGATAGCACTTTCTACTGTGGTCGAAAAGAAAGATGCAAAAGTTAGAGTAGATATCAACTGTTATTCAGTCAAGAGGGCAAGGGAATGAAAACTGGCAGCAGAGAAGGATGCAAAATAGTTTCCAAATGTTGCTTTAAGATGTTTTCACTTAAACGTTGATGGGAGAGGCATAAGGGTTTACAATATTGGTTACACTGACAAAGGAAATTCCATAGAAAAGAGGTTGAGTCTTGCCTGTAGTTCACTTCCTCATTAAAACTACCCCAAAGAGAAGCACTTATGAACACAGGACCAATCAATGCTCCCATTTGAAGTAATCTTAATGTGTTGAACTCTGTGATTAAATGAGCATCGCATGGAGAACGCAGTCTGTAGTTCTTGAAGGCAACTGTCTCTTGAAGCACTGATCACTTGAAACTACCCCAACAAATAGCACTTACCAAATACAACAGACAAGTTAGTGCCATGGTGAGGGTACCGAGGGTGACAGTAGTAGCAGCTGAAAATCTTGTCCAATTTCTAGCCTGGAACTCGGTAGGACTGGACGAGATCCTTTGCAGTCAGAGACACGTGGAGAATGTTGCCTGCTTTTAGGAAGAGCTGGTCTGAGCCATGTGGTTCACCAGCACCCAATATAAGTGTGTCCATGCCCCCTTGGCTTTGCCGTGGTCATTGACACTCTGCCTTTCTGTAAAGCCCATCAAGTTTTGATTGCAGATATAACATCTTTGGAACGACTCAGCATTTTTCAGCATGGGTGGACTTTTCACACATTTAAAAGCACTTCATGCAAATACAACAATGATGAACTTTATTGCCCCTGAATTTAGAAAAGAGGTCAAGTCATTTTTAAAGGAAAGGCCTACACTAAATACATAAACAGGAAGGGGCAGACCAAACCTCTAGGTAAACCAGCACCATCTAGTGTTTACACGGCAACATGATTGCACTAAAGAGAAGCACTTTTTGTTATATAGTATAAGGAATGCTTCCCTTTGTAGTCATCTAAAGGGGCTCTGTAAATGTAAGGGACCTGAATTAAAAAAAAAAAAAACATGGGCACAGGGGTGTCAGTCAGCAAATATTTACCCCAACTTGATAGCACTTTCTACTTTGGTTGAAAAGAAAGGTGCTAAAGTTAGAGTAGATATCAACAGATTTTTTTAGACAAGAGGGAGAGTGCAAAAATGGCTGCAGAGGAGGATGCAAAATAGTGTCCAAATGTTGCTCCAAGTCATTAGCACTTAAAAGTTACAAGATGGAGGGAGAGGTATGAAGCAAAGACCTACACTAAATACAAAAACAGAGAGTGGCAGACCAAGCTTCTAGGTAAACAGCACCCTCTAGTGTTTTGAAAGGAAAGGCCTACACTAATGAACAATTATTTTTTTTAAATCAGGGGAGTCAGTCAGCATATATTTACCCCAACTTGATAGCACTTTCTACTGTGGTCGAAAAGAAAGATGCAAAAGTTAGAGTAGATATCAACTGTTATTCAGTCAAGAGGGCAAGGGAATGAAAACTGGCAGCAGAGAAGGATGCAAAATAGTGTCCAAATGTTGCTTTAAGATGTTTTCACTTAAACGTTGATGGGAGAGGTATAAGGGTTTACAATATTGGTTACACTGACAAAGGAAATTCCATAGAAAAGAGGTTGAGTCTTGCCTGTAGTTCACTTCCTCATTAAAACTACCCCAAAGAGAAGCACTTATGAACACAGGACCAATCAATGCTCCCATTTGAAGTAATCTTAATGTGTTGAACTCTGTGATTAAATGAGCATCGCATGGAGAACGCAGTCTGTAGTTCTTGAAGGCAACTGTCTCTTGAAGCACTGATCACTTGAAACTACCCCAACAAATAGCACTTACCAAATACAACAGACAAGTTAGTGCCATGGTGAGGGTACCGAGGGTGACAGTAGTAGCAGCTGAAAATCTTGTCCAATTTCTAGCCTGGAACTCGGTAGGACTGGACGAGATCCTTTGCAGTCAGAGACACGTGGAGAATGTTGCCTGCTTTTAGGAAGAGCTGGTCTGAGCCATGTGGTTCACCAGCACCCAATATAAGTGTGTCCATGCCCCCTTGGCTTTGCCGTGGTCGTTGACACTCTGCCTTTCTGTAAAGCCCATCAAGTTTTGATTGCAGATATAACATCTTTGGAACGACTCAGCATTTTTCAGCATGGGTGGACTTTTCACACATTTAAAAGCACTTCATGCAAATACAACAATGATGAACTTTATTGCCCCTGAATTTAGAAAAGAGGTCAAGTCATTTTTAAAGGAAAGGCCTACACTAAATACATAAACAGGAAGGGGCAGACCAAACCTCTAGGTAAACCAGCACCATCTAGTGTTTACACGGCAACATGATTGCACTAAAGAGAATCACTTTTTGTTATATAGTATCAGGAATGCTTCCCTTTGTAGTCATCTAAAGGGGCTCTGTAAATGTAAGGGACCTGAATAAAAAAAACAAAAAAACATGGGCACAGGGGAGTCAGTCAGCAAATATTTACCCCAACTTGATAGCACTTTCTACTTTGGTTGAAAAGAAAGGTGCTAAAGTTAGAGTAGATATCAACTGATTTTTTTAGACAAGAGGGAGAGTGCAAAAATGGCTGCAGAGGAGGATGCAAAATAGTGTCCAAATGTTGCTCCAAGTCATTAGCACTTAAAAGTTACAAGATGGAGGGAGAGGTATGAAGCAAAGACCTACACTAAATACAAAAACAGAGAGTGGCAGACCAAGCTTCTAGGTAAACAGCACCCTCTAGTGTTTTGAAAGGAAAGGCCTACACTAATGAACAATTATTTTGAAAAAATCAGGGGAGTCAGTCAGCATATATTTACCCCAACTTGATAGCACTTTCTACTGTGGTCGAAAAGAAAGATGCAAAAGTTAGAGTAGATATCAACTGTTATTCAGTCAAGAGGGCAAGGGAATGAAAACTGGCAGCAGAGAAGGATGCAAAATAGTGTCCAAATGTTGCTTTAAGATGTTTTCACTTAAACGTTGATGGGAGAGGTATAAGGGTTTACAATATTGGTTACACTGACAAAGGAAATTCCATAGAAAAGAGGTTGAGTCTTGCCTGTAGTTCACTTCCTCATTAAAACTACCCCAAAGAGAAGCACTTATGAACACAGGACCAATCAATGCTCCCATTTGAAGTAATCTTAATGTGTTGAACTCTGTGATTAAATGAGCATCGCATGGAGAACGCAGTCTGTAGTTCTTGAAGGCAACTGTCTCTTGAAGCACTGATCACTTGAAACTACCCCAACAAATAGCACTTACCAAATACAACAGACAAGTTAGTGCCATGGTGAGGGTACCGAGGGTGACAGTAGTAGCAGCTGAAAATCTTGTCCAATTTCTAGCCTGGAACTCGGTAGGACTGGACGAGATCCTTTGCAGTCAGAGACACGTGGAGAATGTTGTCTGCTTTTAGGAAGAGCAGGTCTGAGCCATGTGGTTCACCAGCACCCAATATAAGTGTGTCCATGCCCCCTTGGCTTTGCCGTGGTCGTTGACACTCTGCCTTTCTGTAAAGCCCATCAAGTTTTGATTGCAGATATAACATCTTTGGAACGACTCAGCATTTTTCAGCATGGGTGGACTTTTCACACATTTAAAAGCACTTCATACAAATACAACAATGATGAACTTTATTGCCCCTGAATTTAGAAAAGAGGTCAAGTCATTTTTAAAGGAAAGGCCTACACTAAATACATAAACAGGAAGGGGCAGACCAAACCTCTAGGTAAACCAGCACCATCTAGTGTTTACACGGCAACATGATTGCACTAAAGAGAAGCACTTTTTGTTATATAGTATCAGGAATGCTTCCCTTTGTAGTCATCTAAAGGGGCTCTGTAAATGTAAGGGACCTGAATAAAATAAAATAAAACATGGGCACAGGGGAGTCAGTCAGCAAATATTTACCCCAACTTGATAGCACTTTCTACTTTGGTTGAAAAGAAAGGTGCTAAAGTCAGAGTAGATATCAACTGATTTTTTTAGACAAGAGGGAGAGTGCAAAAATGGCTGCAGAGGAGGATGCAAAATAGTGTCCAAATGTTGCTCCAAGTCATTAGCACTTAAAAGTTACAAGATGGAGGGAGAGGTATGAAGCAAAGACCTACACTAAATACAAAAACAGAGAGTGGCAGACCAAGCTTCTAGGTAAACAGCACCCTCTAGTGTTTTGAAAGGAAAGGCCTACACTAATGAACAATTATTTTGAAAAAATCAGGGGAGTCAGTCAGCATATATTTACCCCAACTTGATAGCACTTTCTACTGTGGTCGAAAAGAAAGATGCAAAAGTTAGAGTAGATATCAACTGTTATTCAGTCAAGAGGGCAAGGGAATGAAAACTGGCAGCAGAGAAGGATGCAAAATAGTTTCCAAATGTTGCTTTAAGATGTTTTCACTTAAACGTTGATGGGAGAGGCATAAGGGTTTACAATATTGGTTACACTGACAAAGGAAATTCCATAGAAAAGAGGTTGAGTCTTGCCTGTAGTTCACTTCCTCTTTAAAACTACCCCAAAGAGAAGCACTTATGAACACAGGACCAATCAATGCTCCCATTTGAAGTAATCTTAATGTGTTGAACTCTGTGATTAAATGAGCATCGCATGGAGAACGCAGTCTGTAGTTCTTGAAGGCAACTGTCTCTTGAAGCACTGATCACTTGAAACTACCCCAACAAATAGCACTTACCAAATACAACAGACAAGTTAGTGCCATGGTGAGGGTACCGAGGGTGACAGTAGTAGCAGCTGAAAATCTTGTCCAATTTCTAGCCTGGAACTCGGTAGGACTGGACGAGATCCTTTGCAGTCAGAGACACGTGGAGAATGTTGCCTGCTTTTAGGAAGAGCTGGTCTGAGCCATGTGGTTCACCAGCACCCAATATAAGTGTGTCCATGCCCCCTTGGCTTTGCCGTGGTCGTTGACACTCTGCCTTTCTGTAAAGCCCATCAAGTTTTGATTGCAGATATAACATCTTTGGAACGACTCAGCATTTTTCAGCATGGGTGGACTTTTCACACATTTAAAAGCACTTCATGCAAATACAACAATGATGAACTTTATTGCCCCTGAATTTAGAAAAGAGGTCAAGTCATTTTTAAAGGAAAGGCCTACACTAAATACATAAACAGGAAGGGGCAGACCAAACCTCTAGGTAAACCAGCACCATCTAGTGTTTACACGGCAACATGATTGCACTAAAGAGAAGCACTTTTTGTTATATAGTATCAGGAATGCTTCCCTTTGTAGTCATCTAAAGGGGCTCTGTAAATGCAAGGGACCTGAATTTAAAAAAAAAAACATGGGCACAGGGGAGTCAGTCAGCAAATATGTACCCCAACTTGATAGCACTTTCTACTTTGGTTGAAAAGAAAGGTGCTAAAGTTAGAGTAGATATCAACTGATTTTTTTAGACAAGAGGGAGAGTGCCAAAATGGCTGCAGAGGAGGATGCAAAATAGTGTCCAAATGTTGCTCCAAGTCATTAGCACTTAAAAGTTACAAGATGGAGGGAGAGGTATGAAGCAAAGACCTACACTAAATACAAAAACAGAGAGTGGCAGACCAAGCTTCTAGGTAAACAGCACCCTCTAGTGTTTTGAAAGGAAAGGCCTACACTAATGAACAATTATTTTGAAAAAATCAGGGGAGTCAGTCAGCATATATTTACCCCAACTTGATAGCACTTTCTACTGTGGTCGAAAAGAAAGATGCAAAAGTTAGAGTAGATATCAACTGTTATTCAGTCAAGAGGGCCAGGGAATGAAAACTGGCAGCAGAGAAGGATGCAAAATAGTGTCCAAATGTTGCTTTAAGATGTTTTCACTTAAACGTTGATGGGAGAGGTATAAGGGTTTACAATATTGGTTACACTGACAATGGAAATTCCATAGAAAAGAGGTTGAGTCTTGCCTGTAGTTCACTTCCTCATTAAAACTACCCCAAAGAGAAGCACTTATGAACACAGGACCAATCAATGCTCCCATTTGAAGTAATCTTAATGTGTTGAACTCTGTGATTAAATGAGCATCGCATGGAGAACGCAGTCTGTAGTTCTTGAAGGCAACTGTCTCTTGAAGCACTGATCACTTGAAACTACCCCAACAAATAGCACTTACCAAATACAACAGACAAGTTAGTGCCATGGTGAGGGTACCGAGGGTGACAGTAGTAGCAGCTGAAAATCTTGTCCAATTTCTAGCCTGGAACTCGGTAGGACTGGACGAGATCCTTTGCAGTCAGAGACACGTGGAGAATGTTGCCTGCTTTTAGGAAGAGCTGGTCTGAGCCATGTGGTTCACCAGCACCCAATATAAGTGTGTCCATGCCCCCTTGGCTTTGCCGTGGTCGTTGACACTCTGCCTTTCTGTAAAGCCCATCAAGTTTTGATTGCAGATATAACATCTTTGGAACGACTCAGCATTTTTCAGCATGGGTGGACTTTTCACACATTTAAAAGCACTTCATGCAAATACAACAATGATGAACTTTATTGCCCCTGAATTTAGAAAAGAGGTCAAGTCATTTTTAAAGGAAAGGCCTACACTAAATACATAAACAGGAAGGGGCAGACCAAACCTCTAGGTAAACCAGCACCATCTAGTGTTTACACGGCAACATGATTGCACTAAAGAGAAGCACTTTTTGTTATATAGTATCAGGAATGCTTCCCTTTGTAGTCATCTAAAGGGGCTCTGTAAATGTAAGGGACCTGAATTGTAAAAAAAAAAAACATGGGCACAGGGGAGTCAGTCAGCAAATATTTACCCCAACTTGATAGCACTTTCTACTTTGGTTGAAAAGAAAGGTGCTAAAGTTAGAGTAGATATCAACTGATTTTTTTTAGACAAGAGGGAGAGTGCAAAAATGGCTGCAGAGGAGGATGCAAAATAGTGTCCAAATGTTGCTCCAAGTCATTAGCACTTAAAAGTTACAAGATGGAGGGAGAGGTATGAAGCAAAGACCTACACTAAATACAAAAACAGAGAGTGGCAGACCAAGCTTCTAGGTAAACAGCACCCTCTAGTGTTTTGAAAGGAAAGGCCTACACTAATGAACAATAATTTTGAAAAAATCAGGGGAGTCAGTCAGCATATATTTACCCCAACTTGATAGCACTTTCTACTGTGGTCGAAAAGAAAGATGCAAAAGTTAGAGTAGATATCAACTGTTATTCAGTCAAGAGGGCAAGGGAATGAAAACTGGCAGCAGAGAAGGATGCAAAATAGTTTCCAAATGTTGCTTTAAGATGTTTTCACTTAAACGTTGATGGGAGAGGCATAAGGGTTTACAATATTGGTTACACTGACAAAGGAAATTCCATAGAAAAGAGGTTGAGTCTTGCCTGTAGTTCACTTCCTCATTAAAACTACCCCAAAGAGAAGCACTTATGAACACAGGACCAATCAATGCTCCCATTTGAAGTAATCTTAATGTGTTGAACTCTGTGATTAAATGAGCATCGCATGGAGAACGCAGTCTGTAGTTCTTGAAGGCAACTGTCTCTTGAAGCACTGATCACTTGAAACTACCCCAACAAATAGCACTTACCAAATACAACAGACAAGTTAGTGCCATGGTGAGGGTACCGAGGGTGACAGTAGTAGCAGCTGAAAATCTTGTCCAATTTCTAGCCTGGAACTCGGTAGGACTGGACGAGATCCTTTGCAGTCAGAGACACGTGGAGAATGTTGCCTGCTTTTAGGAAGAGCTGGTCTGAGCCATGTGGTTCACCAGCACCCAATATAAGTGTGTCCATGCCCCCTTGGCTTTGCCGTGGTCGTTGACACTCTGCCTTTCTGTAAAGCCCATCAAGTTTTGATTGCAGATATAACATCTTTGGAACGACTCAGCATTTTTCAGCATGGGTGGACTTTTCACACATTTAAAAGCACTTCATGCAAATACAACAATGATGAACTTTATTGCCCCTGAATTTAGAAAAGAGGTCAAGTCATTTTTAAAGGAAAGGCCTACACTAAATACATAAACAGGAAGGGGCAGACCAAACCTCTAGGTAAACCAGCACCATCTAGTGTTTACACGGCAACATGATTGCACTAAAGAGAAGCACTTTTTGTTATATAGTATCAGGAATGCTTCCCTTTGTAGTCATCTAAAGGGGCTCTGTAAATGTAAGGGACCTGAATTGTAAAAAAAAAAAAAACATGGGCACAGGGGAGTCAGTCAGCAAATATTTACCCCAACTTGATAGCACTTTCTACTTTGGTTGAAAAGAAAGGTGCTAAAGTTAGAGTAGATATCAACTGATTTTTTTAGACAAGAGGGAGAGTGCAAAAATGGCTGCAGAGGAGGATGCAAAATAGTGTCCAAATGTTGCTCCAAGTCATTAGCACTTAAAAGTTACAAGATGGAGGGAGAGGTATGAAGCAAAGACCTACACTAAATACAAAAACAGAGAGTGGCAGACCAAGCTTCTAGGTAAACAGCACCCTCTAGTGTTTTGAAAGGAAAGGCCTACACTAATGAACAATTATTTTGAAAAAATCAGGGGAGTCAGTCAGCATATATTTACCCCAACTTGATAGCACTTTCTACTGTGGTCGAAAAGAAAGATGCAAAAGTTAGAGTAGATATCAACTGTTATTCAGTCAAGAGGGCAAGGGAATGAAAACTGGCAGCAGAGAAGGATGCAAAATAGTTTCCAAATGTTGCTTTAAGATGTTTTCACTTAAACGTTGATGGGAGAGGCATAAGGGTTTACAATATTGGTTACACTGACAAAGGAAATTCCATAGAAAAGAGGTTGAGTCTTGCCTGTAGTTCACTTCCTCATTAAAACTACCCCAAAGAGAAGCACTTATGAACACAGGACCAATCAATGCTCCCATTTGAAGTAATCTTAATGTGTTGAACTCTGTGATTAAATGAGCATCGCATGGAGAACGCAGTCTGTAGTTCTTGAAGGCAACTGTCTCTTGAAGCACTGATCACTTGAAACTACCCCAACAAATAGCACTTACCAAATACAACAGACAAGTTAGTGCCATGGTGAGGGTACCGAGGGTGACAGTAGTAGCAGCTGAAAATCTTGTCCAATTTCTAGCCTGGAACTCGGTAGGACTGGACGAGATCCTTTGCAGTCAGAGACACGTGGAGAATGTTGCCTGCTTTTAGGAAGAGCTGGTCTGAGCCATGTGGTTCACCAGCACCCAATATAAGTGTGTCCATGCCCCCTTGGCTTTGCCGTGGTCGTTGACACTCTGCCTTTCTGTAAAGCCCATCAAGTTTTGATTGCAGATATAACATCTTTGGAACGACTCAGCATTTTTCAGCATGGGTGGACTTTTCACACATTTAAAAGCACTTCATGCAAATACAACAATGATGAACTTTATTGCCCCTGAATTTAGAAAAGAGGTCAAGTCATTTTTAAAGGAAAGGCCTACACTAAATACATAAACAGGAAGGGGCAGACCAAACCTCTAGGTAAACCAGCACCATCTAGTGTTTACACGGCAACATGATTGCACTAAAGAGAAGCACTTTTTGTTATATAGTATCAGGAATGCTTCCCTTTGTAGTCATCTAAAGGGGCTCTGTAAATGTAAGGGACCTGAATTGTAAAAAAAAAAAAAACATGGGCACAGGGGAGTCAGTCAGCAAATATTTACCCCAACTTGATAGCACTTTCTACTTTGGTTGAAAAGAAAGGTGCTAAAGTTAGAGTAGATATCAACTGATTTTTTTAGACAAGAGGGAGAGTGCAAAAATGGCTGCAGAGGAGGATGCAAAATAGTGTCCAAATGTTGCTCCAAGTCATTAGCACTTAAAAGTTACAAGATGGAGGGAGAGGTATGAAGCAAAGACCTACACTAAATACAAAAACAGAGAGTGGCAGACCAAGCTTCTAGGTAAACAGCACCCTCTAGTGTTTTGAAAGGAAAGGCCTACACTAATGAACAATAATTTTGAAAAAATCAGGGGAGTCAGTCAGCATATATTTACCCCAACTTGATAGCACTTTCTACTGTGGTCGAAAAGAAAGATGCAAAAGTTAGAGTAGATATCAACTGTTATTCAGTCAAGAGGGCAAGGGAATGAAAACTGGCAGCAGAGAAGGATGCAAAATAGTTTCCAAATGTTGCTTTAAGATGTTTTCACTTAAACGTTGATGGGAGAGGCATAAGGGTTTACAATATTGGTTACACTGACAAAGGAAATTCCATAGAAAAGAGGTTGAGTCTTGCCTGTAGTTCACTTCCTCATTAAAACTACCCCAAAGAGAAGCACTTATGAACACAGGACCAATCAATGCTCCCATTTGAAGTAATCTTAATGTGTTGAACTCTGTGATTAAATGAGCATCGCATGGAGAACGCAGTCTGTAGTTCTTGAAGGCAACTGTCTCTTGAAGCACTGATCACTTGAAACTACCCCAACAAATAGCACTTACCAAATACAACAGACAAGTTAGTGCCATGGTGAGGGTACCGAGGGTGACAGTAGTAGCAGCTGAAAATCTTGTCCAATTTCTAGCCTGGAACTCGGTAGGACTGGACGAGATCCTTTGCAGTCAGAGACACGTGGAGAATGTTGCCTGCTTTTAGGAAGAGCTGGTCTGAGCCATGTGGTTCACCAGCACCCAATATAAGTGTGTCCATGCCCCCTTGGCTTTGCCGTGGTCGTTGACACTCTGCCTTTCTGTAAAGCCCATCAAGTTTTGATTGCAGATATAACATCTTTGGAACGACTCAGCATTTTTCAGCATGGGTGGACTTTTCACACATTTAAAAGCACTTCATGCAAATACAACAATGATGAACTTTATTGCCCCTGAATTTAGAAAAGAGGTCAAGTCATTTTTAAAGGAAAGGCCTACACTAAATACATAAACAGGAAGGGGCAGACCAAACCTCTAGGTAAACCAGCACCATCTAGTGTTTACACGGCAACATGATTGCACTAAAGAGAAGCACTTTTTGTTATATAGTATCAGGAATGCTTCCCTTTGTAGTCATCTAAAGGGGCTCTGTAAATGTAAGGGACCTGAATTGTAAAAAAAAAAAAAACATGGGCACAGGGGAGTCAGTCAGCAAATATTTACCCCAACTTGATAGCACTTTCTACTTTGGTTGAAAAGAAAGGTGCTAAAGTTAGAGTAGATATCAACTGATTTTTTTAGACAAGAGGGAGAGTGCAAAAATGGCTGCAGAGGAGGATGCAAAATAGTGTCCAAATGTTGCTCCAAGTCATTAGCACTTAAAAGTTACAAGATGGAGGGAGAGGTATGAAGCAAAGACCTACACTAAATACAAAAACAGAGAGTGGCAGACCAAGCTTCTAGGTAAACAGCACCCTCTAGTGTTTTGAAAGGAAAGGCCTACACTAATGAACAATTATTTTGAAAAAATCAGGGGAGTCAGTCAGCATATATTTACCCCAACTTGATAGCACTTTCTACTGTGGTCGAAAAGAAAGATGCAAAAGTTAGAGTAGATATCAACTGTTATTCAGTCAAGAGGGCAAGGGAATGAAAACTGGCAGCAGAGAAGGATGCAAAATAGTTTCCAAATGTTGCTTTAAGATGTTTTCACTTAAACGTTGATGGGAGAGGCATAAGGGTTTACAATATTGGTTACACTGACAAAGGAAATTCCATAGAAAAGAGGTTGAGTCTTGCCTGTAGTTCACTTCCTCATTAAAACTACCCCAAAGAGAAGCACTTATGAACACAGGACCAATCAATGCTCCCATTTGAAGTAATCTTAATGTGTTGAACTCTGTGATTAAATGAGCATCGCATGGAGAACGCAGTCTGTAGTTCTTGAAGGCAACTGTCTCTTGAAGCACTGATCACTTGAAACTACCCCAACAAATAGCACTTACCAAATACAACAGACAAGTTAGTGCCATGGTGAGGGTACCGAGGGTGACAGTAGTAGCAGCTGAAAATCTTGTCCAATTTCTAGCCTGGAACTCGGTAGGACTGGACGAGATCCTTTGCAGTCAGAGACACGTGGAGAATGTTGCCTGCTTTTAGGAAGAGCTGGTCTGAGCCATGTGGTTCACCAGCACCCAATATAAGTGTGTCCATGCCCCCTTGGCTTTGCCGTGGTCGTTGACACTCTGCCTTTCTGTAAAGCCCATCAAGTTTTGATTGCAGATATAACATCTTTGGAACGACTCAGCATTTTTCAGCATGGGTGGACTTTTCACACATTTAAAAGCACTTCATGCAAATACAACAATGATGAACTTTATTGCCCCTGAATTTAGAAAAGAGGTCAAGTCATTTTTAAAGGAAAGGCCTACACTAAATACATAAACAGGAAGGGGCAGACCAAACCTCTAGGTAAACCAGCACCATCTAGTGTTTACACGGCAACATGATTGCACTAAAGAGAAGCACTTTTTGTTATATAGTATCAGGAATGCTTCCCTTTGTAGTCATCTAAAGGGGCTCTGTAAATGTAAGGGACCTGAATTGTAAAAAAAAAAAAAACATGGGCACAGGGGAGTCAGTCAGCAAATATTTACCCCAACTTGATAGCACTTTCTACTTTGGTTGAAAAGAAAGGTGCTAAAGTTAGAGTAGATATCAACTGATTTTTTTAGACAAGAGGGAGAGTGCAAAAATGGCTGCAGAGGAGGATGCAAAATAGTGTCCAAATGTTGCTCCAAGTCATTAGCACTTAAAAGTTACAAGATGGAGGGAGAGGTATGAAGCAAAGACCTACACTAAATACAAAAACAGAGAGTGGCAGACCAAGCTTCTAGGTAAACAGCACCCTCTAGTGTTTTGAAAGGAAAGGCCTACACTAATGAACAATTATTTTGAAAAAATCAGGGGAGTCAGTCAGCATATATTTACCCCAACTTGATAGCACTTTCTACTGTGGTCGAAAAGAAAGATGCAAAAGTTAGAGTAGATATCAACTGTTATTCAGTCAAGAGGGCAAGGGAATGAAAACTGGCAGCAGAGAAGGATGCAAAATAGTTTCCAAATGTTGCTTTAAGATGTTTTCACTTAAACGTTGATGGGAGAGGCATAAGGGTTTACAATATTGGTTACACTGACAAAGGAAATTCCATAGAAAAGAGGTTGAGTCTTGCCTGTAGTTCACTTCCTCATTAAAACTACCCCAAAGAGAAGCACTTATGAACACAGGACCAATCAATGCTCCCATTTGAAGTAATCTTAATGTGTTGAACTCTGTGATTAAATGAGCATCGCATGGAGAACGCAGTCTGTAGTTCTTGAAGGCAACTGTCTCTTGAAGCACTGATCACTTGAAACTACCCCAACAAATAGCACTTACCAAATACAACAGACAAGTTAGTGCCATGGTGAGGGTACCGAGGGTGACAGTAGTAGCAGCTGAAAATCTTGTCCAATTTCTAGCCTGGAACTCGGTAGGACTGGACGAGATCCTTTGCAGTCAGAGACACGTGGAGAATGTTGCCTGCTTTTAGGAAGAGCTGGTCTGAGCCATGTGGTTCACCAGCACCCAATATAAGTGTGTCCATGCCCCCTTGGCTTTGCCGTGGTCATTGACACTCTGCCTTTCTGTAAAGCCCATCAAGTTTTGATTGCAGATATAACATCTTTGGAACGACTCAGCATTTTTCAGCATGGGTGGACTTTTCACACATTTAAAAGCACTTCATGCAAATACAACAATGATGAACTTTATTGCCCCTGAATTTAGAAAAGAGGTCAAGTCATTTTTAAAGGAAAGGCCTACACTAAATACATAAACAGGAAGGGGCAGACCAAACCTCTAGGTAAACCAGCACCATCTAGTGTTTACACGGCAACATGATTGCACTAAAGAGAAGCACTTTTTGTTATATAGTATAAGGAATGCTTCCCTTTGTAGTCATCTAAAGGGGCTCTGTAAATGTAAGGGACCTGAATTAAAAAAAAAAAAAACATGGGCACAGGGGTGTCAGTCAGCAAATATTTACCCCAACTTGATAGCACTTTCTACTTTGGTTGAAAAGAAAGGTGCTAAAGTTAGAGTAGATATCAACAGATTTTTTTAGACAAGAGGGAGAGTGCAAAAATGGCTGCAGAGGAGGATGCAAAATAGTGTCCAAATGTTGCTCCAAGTCATTAGCACTTAAAAGTTACAAGATGGAGGGAGAGGTATGAAGCAAAGACCTACACTAAATACAAAAACAGAGAGTGGCAGACCAAGCTTCTAGGTAAACAGCACCCTCTAGTGTTTTGAAAGGAAAGGCCTACACTAATGAACAATTATTTTTTTTAAATCAGGGGAGTCAGTCAGCATATATTTACCCCAACTTGATAGCACTTTCTACTGTGGTCGAAAAGAAAGATGCAAAAGTTAGAGTAGATATCAACTGTTATTCAGTCAAGAGGGCAAGGGAATGAAAACTGGCAGCAGAGAAGGATGCAAAATAGTGTCCAAATGTTGCTTTAAGATGTTTTCACTTAAACGTTGATGGGAGAGGTATAAGGGTTTACAATATTGGTTACACTGACAAAGGAAATTCCATAGAAAAGAGGTTGAGTCTTGCCTGTAGTTCACTTCCTCATTAAAACTACCCCAAAGAGAAGCACTTATGAACACAGGACCAATCAATGCTCCCATTTGAAGTAATCTTAATGTGTTGAACTCTGTGATTAAATGAGCATCGCATGGAGAACGCAGTCTGTAGTTCTTGAAGGCAACTGTCTCTTGAAGCACTGATCACTTGAAACTACCCCAACAAATAGCACTTACCAAATACAACAGACAAGTTAGTGCCATGGTGAGGGTACCGAGGGTGACAGTAGTAGCAGCTGAAAATCTTGTCCAATTTCTAGCCTGGAACTCGGTAGGACTGGACGAGATCCTTTGCAGTCAGAGACACGTGGAGAATGTTGCCTGCTTTTAGGAAGAGCTGGTCTGAGCCATGTGGTTCACCAGCACCCAATATAAGTGTGTCCATGCCCCCTTGGCTTTGCCGTGGTCGTTGACACTCTGCCTTTCTGTAAAGCCCATCAAGTTTTGATTGCAGATATAACATCTTTGGAACGACTCAGCATTTTTCAGCATGGGTGGACTTTTCACACATTTAAAAGCACTTCATGCAAATACAACAATGATGAACTTTATTGCCCCTGAATTTAGAAAAGAGGTCAAGTCATTTTTAAAGGAAAGGCCTACACTAAATACATAAACAGGAAGGGGCAGACCAAACCTCTAGGTAAACCAGCACCATCTAGTGTTTACACGGCAACATGATTGCACTAAAGAGAATCACTTTTTGTTATATAGTATCAGGAATGCTTCCCTTTGTAGTCATCTAAAGGGGCTCTGTAAATGTAAGGGACCTGAATAAAAAAAACAAAAAAACATGGGCACAGGGGAGTCAGTCAGCAAATATTTACCCCAACTTGATAGCACTTTCTACTTTGGTTGAAAAGAAAGGTGCTAAAGTTAGAGTAGATATCAACTGATTTTTTTAGACAAGAGGGAGAGTGCAAAAATGGCTGCAGAGGAGGATGCAAAATAGTGTCCAAATGTTGCTCCAAGTCATTAGCACTTAAAAGTTACAAGATGGAGGGAGAGGTATGAAGCAAAGACCTACACTAAATACAAAAACAGAGAGTGGCAGACCAAGCTTCTAGGTAAACAGCACCCTCTAGTGTTTTGAAAGGAAAGGCCTACACTAATGAACAATTATTTTGAAAAAATCAGGGGAGTCAGTCAGCATATATTTACCCCAACTTGATAGCACTTTCTACTGTGGTCGAAAAGAAAGATGCAAAAGTTAGAGTAGATATCAACTGTTATTCAGTCAAGAGGGCAAGGGAATGAAAACTGGCAGCAGAGAAGGATGCAAAATAGTGTCCAAATGTTGCTTTAAGATGTTTTCACTTAAACGTTGATGGGAGAGGTATAAGGGTTTACAATATTGGTTACACTGACAAAGGAAATTCCATAGAAAAGAGGTTGAGTCTTGCCTGTAGTTCACTTCCTCATTAAAACTACCCCAAAGAGAAGCACTTATGAACACAGGACCAATCAATGCTCCCATTTGAAGTAATCTTAATGTGTTGAACTCTGTGATTAAATGAGCATCGCATGGAGAACGCAGTCTGTAGTTCTTGAAGGCAACTGTCTCTTGAAGCACTGATCACTTGAAACTACCCCAACAAATAGCACTTACCAAATACAACAGACAAGTTAGTGCCATGGTGAGGGTACCGAGGGTGACAGTAGTAGCAGCTGAAAATCTTGTCCAATTTCTAGCCTGGAACTCGGTAGGACTGGACGAGATCCTTTGCAGTCAGAGACACGTGGAGAATGTTGTCTGCTTTTAGGAAGAGCAGGTCTGAGCCATGTGGTTCACCAGCACCCAATATAAGTGTGTCCATGCCCCCTTGGCTTTGCCGTGGTCGTTGACACTCTGCCTTTCTGTAAAGCCCATCAAGTTTTGATTGCAGATATAACATCTTTGGAACGACTCAGCATTTTTCAGCATGGGTGGACTTTTCACACATTTAAAAGCACTTCATACAAATACAACAATGATGAACTTTATTGCCCCTGAATTTAGAAAAGAGGTCAAGTAGTTTTTAAAGGAAAGGCCTACACTAAATACATAAACAGGAAGGGGCAGACCAAACCTCTAGGTAAACCAGCACCATCTAGTGTTTACACGGCAACATGATTGCACTAAAGAGAAGCACTTTTTGTTATATAGTATCAGGAATGCTTCCCTTTGTAGTCATCTAAAGGGGCTCTGTAAATGTAAGGGACCTGAATAAAATAAAATAAAACATGGGCACAGGGGAGTCAGTCAGCAAATATTTACCCCAACTTGATAGCACTTTCTACTTTGGTTGAAAAGAAAGGTGCTAAAGTCAGAGTAGATATCAACTGATTTTTTTAGACAAGAGGGAGAGTGCAAAAATGGCTGCAGAGGAGGATGCAAAATAGTGTCCAAATGTTGCTCCAAGTCATTAGCACTTAAAAGTTACAAGATGGAGGGAGAGGTATGAAGCAAAGACCTACACTAAATACAAAAACAGAGAGTGGCAGACCAAGCTTCTAGGTAAACAGCACCCTCTAGTGTTTTGAAAGGAAAGGCCTACACTAATGAACAATTATTTTGAAAAAATCAGGGGAGTCAGTCAGCATATATTTACCCCAACTTGATAGCACTTTCTACTGTGGTCGAAAAGAAAGATGCAAAAGTTAGAGTAGATATCAACTGTTATTCAGTCAAGAGGGCAAGGGAATGAAAACTGGCAGCAGAGAAGGATGCAAAATAGTTTCCAAATGTTGCTTTAAGATGTTTTCACTTAAACGTTGATGGGAGAGGCATAAGGGTTTACAATATTGGTTACACTGACAAAGGAAATTCCATAGAAAAGAGGTTGAGTCTTGCCTGTAGTTCACTTCCTCTTTAAAACTACCCCAAAGAGAAGCACTTATGAACACAGGACCAATCAATGCTCCCATTTGAAGTAATCTTAATGTGTTGAACTCTGTGATTAAATGAGCATCGCATGGAGAACGCAGTCTGTAGTTCTTGAAGGCAACTGTCTCTTGAAGCACTGATCACTTGAAACTACCCCAACAAATAGCACTTACCAAATACAACAGACAAGTTAGTGCCATGGTGAGGGTACCGAGGGTGACAGTAGTAGCAGCTGAAAATCTTGTCCAATTTCTAGCCTGGAACTCGGTAGGACTGGACGAGATCCTTTGCAGTCAGAGACACGTGGAGAATGTTGCCTGCTTTTAGGAAGAGCTGGTCTGAGCCATGTGGTTCACCAGCACCCAATATAAGTGTGTCCATGCCCCCTTGGCTTTGCCGTGGTCGTTGACACTCTGCCTTTCTGTAAAGCCCATCAAGTTTTGATTGCAGATATAACATCTTTGGAACGACTCAGCATTTTTCAGCATGGGTGGACTTTTCACACATTTAAAAGCACTTCATGCAAATACAACAATGATGAACTTTATTGCCCCTGAATTTAGAAAAGAGGTCAAGTCATTTTTAAAGGAAAGGCCTACACTAAATACATAAACAGGAAGGGGCAGACCAAACCTCTAGGTAAACCAGCACCATCTAGTGTTTACACGGCAACATGATTGCACTAAAGAGAAGCACTTTTTGTTATATAGTATCAGGAATGCTTCCCTTTGTAGTCATCTAAAGGGGCTCTGTAAATGCAAGGGACCTGAATTTAAAAAAAAAAACATGGGCACAGGGGAGTCAGTCAGCAAATATGTACCCCAACTTGATAGCACTTTCTACTTTGGTTGAAAAGAAAGGTGCTAAAGTTAGAGTAGATATCAACTGATTTTTTTAGACAAGAGGGAGAGTGCCAAAATGGCTGCAGAGGAGGATGCAAAATAGTGTCCAAATGTTGCTCCAAGTCATTAGCACTTAAAAGTTACAAGATGGAGGGAGAGGTATGAAGCAAAGACCTACACTAAATACAAAAACAGAGAGTGGCAGACCAAGCTTCTAGGTAAACAGCACCCTCTAGTGTTTTGAAAGGAAAGGCCTACACTAATGAACAATTATTTTGAAAAAATCAGGGGAGTCAGTCAGCATATATTTACCCCAACTTGATAGCACTTTCTACTGTGGTCGAAAAGAAAGATGCAAAAGTTAGAGTAGATATCAACTGTTATTCAGTCAAGAGGGCCAGGGAATGAAAACTGGCAGCAGAGAAGGATGCAAAATAGTGTCCAAATGTTGCTTTAAGATGTTTTCACTTAAACGTTGATGGGAGAGGTATAAGGGTTTACAATATTGGTTACACTGACAAAGGAAATTCCATAGAAAAGAGGTTGAGTCTTGCCTGTAGTTCACTTCCTCATTAAAACTACCCCAAAGAGAAGCACTTATGAACACAGGACCAATCAATGCTCCCATTTGAAGTAATCTTAATGTGTTGAACTCTGTGATTAAATGAGCATCGCATGGAGAACGCAGTCTGTAGTTCTTGAAGGCAACTGTCTCTTGAAGCACTGATCACTTGAAACTACCCCAACAAATAGCACTTACCAAATACAACAGACAAGTTAGTGCCATGGTGAGGGTACCGAGGGTGACAGTAGTAGCAGCTGAAAATCTTGTCCAATTTCTAGCCTGGAACTCGGTAGGACTGGACGAGATCCTTTGCAGTCAGAGACACGTGGAGAATGTTGCCTGCTTTTAGGAAGAGCTGGTCTGAGCCATGTGGTTCACCAGCACCCAATATAAGTGTGTCCATGCCCCCTTGGCTTTGCCGTGGTCGTTGACACTCTGCCTTTCTGTAAAGCCCATCAAGTTTTGATTGCAGATATAACATCTTTGGAACGACTCAGCATTTTTCAGCATGGGTGGACTTTTCACACATTTAAAAGCACTTCATGCAAATACAACAATGATGAACTTTATTGCCCCTGAATTTAGAAAAGAGGTCAAGTCATTTTTAAAGGAAAGGCCTACACTAAATACATAAACAGGAAGGGGCAGACCAAACCTCTAGGTAAACCAGCACCATCTAGTGTTTACACGGCAACATGATTGCACTAAAGAGAAGCACTTTTTGTTATATAGTATCAGGAATGCTTCCCTTTGTAGTCATCTAAAGGGGCTCTGTAAATGTAAGGGACCTGAATTGTAAAAAAAAAAAACATGGGCACAGGGGAGTCAGTCAGCAAATATTTACCCCAACTTGATAGCACTTTCTACTTTGGTTGAAAAGAAAGGTGCTAAAGTTAGAGTAGATATCAACTGATTTTTTTTAGACAAGAGGGAGAGTGCAAAAATGGCTGCAGAGGAGGATGCAAAATAGTGTCCAAATGTTGCTCCAAGTCATTAGCACTTAAAAGTTACAAGATGGAGGGAGAGGTATGAAGCAAAGACCTACACTAAATACAAAAACAGAGAGTGGCAGACCAAGCTTCTAGGTAAACAGCACCCTCTAGTGTTTTGAAAGGAAAGGCCTACACTAATGAACAATAATTTTGAAAAAATCAGGGGAGTCAGTCAGCATATATTTACCCCAACTTGATAGCACTTTCTACTGTGGTCGAAAAGAAAGATGCAAAAGTTAGAGTAGATATCAACTGTTATTCAGTCAAGAGGGCAAGGGAATGAAAACTGGCAGCAGAGAAGGATGCAAAATAGTTTCCAAATGTTGCTTTAAGATGTTTTCACTTAAACGTTGATGGGAGAGGCATAAGGGTTTACAATATTGGTTACACTGACAAAGGAAATTCCATAGAAAAGAGGTTGAGTCTTGCCTGTAGTTCACTTCCTCATTAAAACTACCCCAAAGAGAAGCACTTATGAACACAGGACCAATCAATGCTCCCATTTGAAGTAATCTTAATGTGTTGAACTCTGTGATTAAATGAGCATCGCATGGAGAACGCAGTCTGTAGTTCTTGAAGGCAACTGTCTCTTGAAGCACTGATCACTTGAAACTACCCCAACAAATAGCACTTACCAAATACAACAGACAAGTTAGTGCCATGGTGAGGGTACCGAGGGTGACAGTAGTAGCAGCTGAAAATCTTGTCCAATTTCTAGCCTGGAACTCGGTAGGACTGGACGAGATCCTTTGCAGTCAGAGACACGTGGAGAATGTTGCCTGCTTTTAGGAAGAGCTGGTCTGAGCCATGTGGTTCACCAGCACCCAATATAAGTGTGTCCATGCCCCCTTGGCTTTGCCGTGGTCGTTGACACTCTGCCTTTCTGTAAAGCCCATCAAGTTTTGATTGCAGATATAACATCTTTGGAACGACTCAGCATTTTTCAGCATGGGTGGACTTTTCACACATTTAAAAGCACTTCATGCAAATACAACAATGATGAACTTTATTGCCCCTGAATTTAGAAAAGAGGTCAAGTCATTTTTAAAGGAAAGGCCTACACTAAATACATAAACAGGAAGGGGCAGACCAAACCTCTAGGTAAACCAGCACCATCTAGTGTTTACACGGCAACATGATTGCACTAAAGAGAAGCACTTTTTGTTATATAGTATCAGGAATGCTTCCCTTTGTAGTCATCTAAAGGGGCTCTGTAAATGTAAGGGACCTGAATTGTAAAAAAAAAAAAAACATGGGCACAGGGGAGTCAGTCAGCAAATATTTACCCCAACTTGATAGCACTTTCTACTTTGGTTGAAAAGAAAGGTGCTAAAGTTAGAGTAGATATCAACTGATTTTTTTAGACAAGAGGGAGAGTGCAAAAATGGCTGCAGAGGAGGATGCAAAATAGTGTCCAAATGTTGCTCCAAGTCATTAGCACTTAAAAGTTACAAGATGGAGGGAGAGGTATGAAGCAAAGACCTACACTAAATACAAAAACAGAGAGTGGCAGACCAAGCTTCTAGGTAAACAGCACCCTCTAGTGTTTTGAAAGGAAAGGCCTACACTAATGAACAATTATTTTGAAAAAATCAGGGGAGTCAGTCAGCATATATTTACCCCAACTTGATAGCACTTTCTACTGTGGTCGAAAAGAAAGATGCAAAAGTTAGAGTAGATATCAACTGTTATTCAGTCAAGAGGGCAAGGGAATGAAAACTGGCAGCAGAGAAGGATGCAAAATAGTTTCCAAATGTTGCTTTAAGATGTTTTCACTTAAACGTTGATGGGAGAGGCATAAGGGTTTACAATATTGGTTACACTGACAAAGGAAATTCCATAGAAAAGAGGTTGAGTCTTGCCTGTAGTTCACTTCCTCATTAAAACTACCCCAAAGAGAAGCACTTATGAACACAGGACCAATCAATGCTCCCATTTGAAGTAATCTTAATGTGTTGAACTCTGTGATTAAATGAGCATCGCATGGAGAACGCAGTCTGTAGTTCTTGAAGGCAACTGTCTCTTGAAGCACTGATCACTTGAAACTACCCCAACAAATAGCACTTACCAAATACAACAGACAAGTTAGTGCCATGGTGAGGGTACCGAGGGTGACAGTAGTAGCAGCTGAAAATCTTGTCCAATTTCTAGCCTGGAACTCGGTAGGACTGGACGAGATCCTTTGCAGTCAGAGACACGTGGAGAATGTTGCCTGCTTTTAGGAAGAGCTGGTCTGAGCCATGTGGTTCACCAGCACCCAATATAAGTGTGTCCATGCCCCCTTGGCTTTGCCGTGGTCGTTGACACTCTGCCTTTCTGTAAAGCCCATCAAGTTTTGATTGCAGATATAACATCTTTGGAACGACTCAGCATTTTTCAGCATGGGTGGACTTTTCACACATTTAAAAGCACTTCATGCAAATACAACAATGATGAACTTTATTGCCCCTGAATTTAGAAAAGAGGTCAAGTCATTTTTAAAGGAAAGGCCTACACTAAATACATAAACAGGAAGGGGCAGACCAAACCTCTAGGTAAACCAGCACCATCTAGTGTTTACACGGCAACATGATTGCACTAAAGAGAAGCACTTTTTGTTATATAGTATCAGGAATGCTTCCCTTTGTAGTCATCTAAAGGGGCTCTGTAAATGTAAGGGACCTGAATTGTAAAAAAAAAAAAAACATGGGCACAGGGGAGTCAGTCAGCAAATATTTACCCCAACTTGATAGCACTTTCTACTTTGGTTGAAAAGAAAGGTGCTAAAGTTAGAGTAGATATCAACTGATTTTTTTAGACAAGAGGGAGAGTGCAAAAATGGCTGCAGAGGAGGATGCAAAATAGTGTCCAAATGTTGCTCCAAGTCATTAGCACTTAAAAGTTACAAGATGGAGGGAGAGGTATGAAGCAAAGACCTACACTAAATACAAAAACAGAGAGTGGCAGACCAAGCTTCTAGGTAAACAGCACCCTCTAGTGTTTTGAAAGGAAAGGCCTACACTAATGAACAATTATTTTGAAAAAATCAGGGGAGTCAGTCAGCATATATTTACCCCAACTTGATAGCACTTTCTACTGTGGTCGAAAAGAAAGATGCAAAAGTTAGAGTAGATATCAACTGTTATTCAGTCAAGAGGGCAAGGGAATGAAAACTGGCAGCAGAGAAGGATGCAAAATAGTTTCCAAATGTTGCTTTAAGATGTTTTCACTTAAACGTTGATGGGAGAGGCATAAGGGTTTACAATATTGGTTACACTGACAAAGGAAATTCCATAGAAAAGAGGTTGAGTCTTGCCTGTAGTTCACTTCCTCTTTAAAACTACCCCAAAGAGAAGCACTTATGAACACAGGACCAATCAATGCTCCCATTTGAAGTAATCTTAATGTGTTGAACTCTGTGATTAAATGAGCATCGCATGGAGAACGCAGTCTGTAGTTCTTGAAGGCAACTGTCTCTTGAAGCACTGATCACTTGAAACTACCCCAACAAATAGCACTTACCAAATACAACAGACAAGTTAGTGCCATGGTGAGGGTACCGAGGGTGACAGTAGTAGCAGCTGAAAATCTTGTCCAATTTCTAGCCTGGAACTCGGTAGGACTGGACGAGATCCTTTGCAGTCAGAGACACGTGGAGAATGTTGCCTGCTTTTAGGAAGAGCTGGTCTGAGCCATGTGGTTCACCAGCACCCAATATAAGTGTGTCCATGCCCCCTTGGCTTTGCCGTGGTCGTTGACACTCTGCCTTTCTGTAAAGCCCATCAAGTTTTGATTGCAGATATAACATCTTTGGAACGACTCAGCATTTTTCAGCATGGGTGGACTTTTCACACATTTAAAAGCACTTCATGCAAATACAACAATGATGAACTTTATTGCCCCTGAATTTAGAAAAGAGGTCAAGTCATTTTTAAAGGAAAGGCCTACACTAAATACATAAACAGGAAGGGGCAGACCAAACCTCTAGGTAAACCAGCACCATCTAGTGTTTACACGGCAACATGATTGCACTAAAGAGAAGCACTTTTTGTTATATAGTATCAGGAATGCTTCCCTTTGTAGTCATCTAAAGGGGCTCTGTAAATGCAAGGGACCTGAATTTAAAAAAAAAAACATGGGCACAGGGGAGTCAGTCAGCAAATATGTACCCCAACTTGATAGCACTTTCTACTTTGGTTGAAAAGAAAGGTGCTAAAGTTAGAGTAGATATCAACTGATTTTTTTAGACAAGAGGGAGAGTGCAAAAATGGCTGCAGAGGAGGATGCAAAATAGTGTCCAAATGTTGCTCCAAGTCATTAGCACTTAAAAGTTACAAGATGGAGGGAGAGGTATGAAGCAAAGACCTACACTAAATACAAAAACAGAGAGTGGCAGACCAAGCTTCTAGGTAAACAGCACCCTCTAGTGTTTTGAAAGGAAAGGCCTACACTAATGAACAATTATTTTGAAAAAATCAGGGGAGTCAGTCAGCATATATTTACCCCAACTTGATAGCACTTTCTACTGTGGTCGAAAAGAAAGATGCAAAAGTTAGAGTAGATACCAACTGTTATTCAGTCAAGAGGGCAAGGGAATGAAAACTGGCAGCAGAGAAGGATGCAAAATAGTTTCCAAATGTTGCTTTAAGATGTTTTCACTTAAACGTTGATGGGAGAGGCATAAGGGTTTACAATATTGGTTACACTGACAAAGGAAATTCCATAGAAAAGAGGTTGAGTCTTGCCTGTAGTTCACTTCCTCATTAAAACTACCCCAAAGAGAAGCACTTATGAACACAGGACCAATCAATGCTCCCATTTGAAGTAATCTTAATGTGTTGAACTCTGTGATTAAATGAGCATCGCATGGAGAACGCAGTCTGTAGTTCTTGAAGGCAACTGTCTCTTGAAGCACTGATCACTTGAAACTACCCCAACAAATAGCACTTACCAAATACAACAGACAAGTTAGTGCCATGGTGAGGGTACCGAGGGTGACAGTAGTAGCAGCTGAAAATCTTGTCCAATTTCTAGCCTGGAACTCGGTAGGACTGGACGAGATCCTTTGCAGTCAGAGACACGTGGAGAATGTTGCCTGCTTTTAGGAAGAGCTGGTCTGAGCCATGTGGTTCACCAGCACCCAATATAAGTGTGTCCATGCCCCCTTGGCTTTGCCGTGGTCGTTGACACTCTGCCTTTCTGTAAAGCCCATCAAGTTTTGATTGCAGATATAACATCTTTGGAACGACTCAGCATTTTTCAGCATGGGTGGACTTTTCACACATTTAAAAGCACTTCATGCAAATACAACAATGATGAACTTTATTGCCCCTGAATTTAGAAAAGAGGTCAAGTCATTTTTAAAGGAAAGGCCTACACTAAATACATAAACAGGAAGGGGCAGACCAAACCTCTAGGTAAACCAGCACCATCTAGTGTTTACACGGCAACATGATTGCACTAAAGAGAAGCACTTTTTGTTATATAGTATAAGGAATGCTTCCCTTTGTAGTCATCTAAAGGGGCTCTGTAAATGTAAGGGACCTGAATTAAAAAAAAAAAAAACATGGGCACAGGGGTGTCAGTCAGCAAATATTTACCCCAACTTGATAGCACTTTCTACTTTGGTTGAAAAGAAAGGTGCTAAAGTTAGAGTAGATATCAACAGATTTTTTTAGACAAGAGGGAGAGTGCAAAAATGGCTGCAGAGGAGGATGCAAAATAGTGTCCAAATGTTGCTCCAAGTCATTAGCACTTAAAAGTTACAAGATGGAGGGAGAGGTATGAAGCAAAGACCTACACTAAATACAAAAACAGAGAGTGGCAGACCAAGCTTCTAGGTAAACAGCACCCTCTAGTGTTTTGAAAGGAAAGGCCTACACTAATGAACAATTATTTTTTTTAAATCAGGGGAGTCAGTCAGCATATATTTACCCCAACTTGATAGCACTTTCTACTGTGGTCGAAAAGAAAGATGCAAAAGTTAGAGTAGATATCAACTGTTATTCAGTCAAGAGGGCAAGGGAATGAAAACTGGCAGCAGAGAAGGATGCAAAATAGTGTCCAAATGTTGCTTTAAGATGTTTTCACTTAAACGTTGATGGGAGAGGTATAAGGGTTTACAATATTGGTTACACTGACAAAGGAAATTCCATAGAAAAGAGGTTGAGTCTTGCCTGTAGTTCACTTCCTCATTAAAACTACCCCAAAGAGAAGCACTTATGAACACAGGACCAATCAATGCTCCCATTTGAAGTAATCTTAATGTGTTGAACTCTGTGATTAAATGAGCATCGCATGGAGAACGCAGTCTGTAGTTCTTGAAGGCAACTGTCTCTTGAAGCACTGATCACTTGAAACTACCCCAACAAATAGCACTTACCAAATACAACAGACAAGTTAGTGCCATGGTGAGGGTACCGAGGGTGACAGTAGTAGCAGCTGAAAATCTTGTCCAATTTCTAGCCTGGAACTCGGTAGGACTGGACGAGATCCTTTGCAGTCAGAGACACGTGGAGAATGTTGCCTGCTTTTAGGAAGAGCTGGTCTGAGCCATGTGGTTCACCAGCACCCAATATAAGTGTGTCCATGCCCCCTTGGCTTTGCCGTGGTCGTTGACACTCTGCCTTTCTGTAAAGCCCATCAAGTTTTGATTGCAGATATAACATCTTTGGAACGACTCAGCATTTTTCAGCATGGGTGGACTTTTCACACATTTAAAAGCACTTCATGCAAATACAACAATGATGAACTTTATTGCCCCTGAATTTAGAAAAGAGGTCAAGTCATTTTTAAAGGAAAGGCCTACACTAAATACATAAACAGGAAGGGGCAGACCAAACCTCTAGGTAAACCAGCACCATCTAGTGTTTACACGGCAACATGATTGCACTAAAGAGAATCACTTTTTGTTATATAGTATCAGGAATGCTTCCCTTTGTAGTCATCTAAAGGGGCTCTGTAAATGTAAGGGACCTGAATAAAAAAAACAAAAAAACATGGGCACAGGGGAGTCAGTCAGCAAATATTTACCCCAACTTGATAGCACTTTCTACTTTGGTTGAAAAGAAAGGTGCTAAAGTTAGAGTAGATATCAACTGATTTTTTTAGACAAGAGGGAGAGTGCAAAAATGGCTGCAGAGGAGGATGCAAAATAGTGTCCAAATGTTGCTCCAAGTCATTAGCACTTAAAAGTTACAAGATGGAGGGAGAGGTATGAAGCAAAGACCTACACTAAATACAAAAACAGAGAGTGGCAGACCAAGCTTCTAGGTAAACAGCACCCTCTAGTGTTTTGAAAGGAAAGGCCTACACTAATGAACAATTATTTTGAAAAAATCAGGGGAGTCAGTCAGCATATATTTACCCCAACTTGATAGCACTTTCTACTGTGGTCGAAAAGAAAGATGCAAAAGTTAGAGTAGATATCAACTGTTATTCAGTCAAGAGGGCAAGGGAATGAAAACTGGCAGCAGAGAAGGATGCAAAATAGTGTCCAAATGTTGCTTTAAGATGTTTTCACTTAAACGTTGATGGGAGAGGTATAAGGGTTTACAATATTGGTTACACTGACAAAGGAAATTCCATAGAAAAGAGGTTGAGTCTTGCCTGTAGTTCACTTCCTCATTAAAACTACCCCAAAGAGAAGCACTTATGAACACAGGACCAATCAATGCTCCCATTTGAAGTAATCTTAATGTGTTGAACTCTGTGATTAAATGAGCATCGCATGGAGAACGCAGTCTGTAGTTCTTGAAGGCAACTGTCTCTTGAAGCACTGATCACTTGAAACTACCCCAACAAATAGCACTTACCAAATACAACAGACAAGTTAGTGCCATGGTGAGGGTACCGAGGGTGACAGTAGTAGCAGCTGAAAATCTTGTCCAATTTCTAGCCTGGAACTCGGTAGGACTGGACGAGATCCTTTGCAGTCAGAGACACGTGGAGAATGTTGTCTGCTTTTAGGAAGAGCAGGTCTGAGCCATGTGGTTCACCAGCACCCAATATAAGTGTGTCCATGCCCCCTTGGCTTTGCCGTGGTCGTTGACACTCTGCCTTTCTGTAAAGCCCATCAAGTTTTGATTGCAGATATAACATCTTTGGAACGACTCAGCATTTTTCAGCATGGGTGGACTTTTCACACATTTAAAAGCACTTCATACAAATACAACAATGATGAACTTTATTGCCCCTGAATTTAGAAAAGAGGTCAAGTCATTTTTAAAGGAAAGGCCTACACTAAATACATAAACAGGAAGGGGCAGACCAAACCTCTAGGTAAACCAGCACCATCTAGTGTTTACACGGCAACATGATTGCACTAAAGAGAAGCACTTTTTGTTATATAGTATCAGGAATGCTTCCCTTTGTAGTCATCTAAAGGGGCTCTGTAAATGTAAGGGACCTGAATAAAATAAAATAAAACATGGGCACAGGGGAGTCAGTCAGCAAATATTTACCCCAACTTGATAGCACTTTCTACTTTGGTTGAAAAGAAAGGTGCTAAAGTCAGAGTAGATATCAACTGATTTTTTTAGACAAGAGGGAGAGTGCAAAAATGGCTGCAGAGGAGGATGCAAAATAGTGTCCAAATGTTGCTCCAAGTCATTAGCACTTAAAAGTTACAAGATGGAGGGAGAGGTATGAAGCAAAGACCTACACTAAATACAAAAACAGAGAGTGGCAGACCAAACTTCTAGGTAAACAGCACCCTCTAGTGTTTTGAAAGGAAAGGCCTACACTAATGAACAATTATTTTGAAAAAATCAGGGGAGTCAGTCAGCATATATTTACCCCAACTTGATAGCACTTTCTACTGTGGTCGAAAAGAAAGATGCAAAAGTTAGAGTAGATATCAACTGTTATTCAGTCAAGAGGGCAAGGGAATGAAAACTGGCAGCAGAGAAGGATGCAAAATAGTGTCCAAATGTTGCTTTAAGATGTTTTCACTTAAACGTTGATGGGAGAGGTATAAGGGTTTACAATATTGGTTACACTGACAAAGGAAATTCCATAGAAAAGAGGTTGAGTCTTGCCTGTAGTTCACTTCCTCATTAAAACTACCCCAAAGAGAAGCACTTATGAACACAGGACCAATCAATGCTCCCATTTGAAGTAATCTTAATGTGTTGAACTCTGTGATTAAATGAGCATCGCATGGAGAACGCAGTCTGTAGTTCTTGAAGGCAACTGTCTCTTGAAGCACTGATCACTTGAAACTACCCCAACAAATAGCACTTACCAAATACAACAGACAAGTTAGTGCCATGGTGAGGGTACCGAGGGTGACAGTAGTAGCAGCTGAAAATCTTGTCCAATTTATAGCCTGGAACTCGGTAGGACTGGACGAGATCCTTTGCAGTCAGAGACACGTGGAGAATGTTGCCTGCTTTTAGGAAGAGCTGGTCTGAGCCATGTGGTTCACCAGCACCCAATATAAGTGTGTCCATGCCCCCTTGGCTTTGCCGTGGTCGTTGACACTCTGCCTTTCTGTAAAGCCCATCAAGTTTTGATTGCAGATATAACATCTTTGGAACGACTCAGCATTTTTCAGCATGGGTGGACTTTTCACACATTTAAAAGCACTTCATGCAAATACAACAATGATGAACTTTATTGCCCCTGAATTTAGAAAAGAGGTCAAGTCATTTTTAAAGGAAAGGCCTACACTAAATACATGAACAGGAAGGGGCAGACCAAACCTCTAGGTAAACCAGCACCATCTAGTGTTTTCACGGCAACATGATTGCACTAAAGAGAAGCACTTTTTGTTATATAGTATCAGGAATGCTTCCCTTTGTAGTCATCTAAAGGGGCTCAGTAAATGTAAGGGACCTGAATTAAAAAAAAAAACATGGGCACAGGGGAGTCAGTCAGCAAATATTTACCCCAACTTGATAGCACTTTCTACTTTGGTTGAAAAGAAAGGTGCTAAAGTTAGAGTAGATATCAACTGATTTTTTTAGACAAGAGGGAGAGTGCAAAAATGGCTGCAGAGGAGGATGCAAAATAGTGTCCAAATGTTGCTCCAAGTCATTAGCACTTAAAAGTTACAAGATGGAGGGAGAGGTATGAAGCAAAGACCTACACTAAATACAAAAACAGAGAGTGGCAAACCAAGCTTCTAGGTAAACAGCACCCTCTAGTGTTTTGAAAGGAAAGGCCTACACTAATGAACAATTATTTTGAAAAAATCAGGGGAGTCAGTCAGCAAATATTTACCCCAACTTGATAGCACTATCTACTTTGGTTGAAAAGAAAGGTGCTAAAGTCAGAGTAGATATCAACTGATTTTTTTAGACAAGAGGGAGAGTGCAAAAATGGCTGCAGAGGAGGATGCAAAATAGTGTCCAAATGTTGCTCCAAGTCATTAGCACTTAAAAGTTACAAGATGGAGGGAGAGGTATGAAGCAAAGACCTACACTAAATACAAAAACAGAGAGTGGCAGACCAAGCTTCTAGGTAAACAGCACCCTCTAGTGTTTTGAAAGGAAAGGCCTACACTAATGAACAATTATTTTGAAAAAATCAGGGGAGTCAGTCAGCAAATATTTACCCCAACTTGATAGCACTTTCTACTTTGGTTGAAAAGAAAGGTGCTAAAGTCAGAGTAGATATCAACTGATTTTTTTAGACAAGAGGGAGAGTGCAAAAATGGCTGCAGAGGAGGATGCAAAATAGTGTCCAAATGTTGCTCCAAGTCATTAGCACTTAAAAGTTACAAGATGGAGGGAGAGGTATGAAGCAAAGACCTACACTAAATACAAAAACAGAGAGTGGCAGACCAAGCTTCTAGGTAAACAGCACCCTCTAGTGTTTTGAAAGGAAAGGCCTACACTAATGAACAATTATTTTGAAAAAATCAGGGGAGTCAGTCAGCATATATTTACCCCAACTTGATAGCACTTTCTACTGTGGTCGAAAAGAAAGATGCAAAAGTTAGAGTAGATATCAACTGTTATTCAGTCAAGAGGGCAAGGGAATGAAAACTGGCAGCAGAGAAGGATGCAAAATAGTGTCCAAATGTTGCTTTAAGATGTTTTCACTTAAACGTTGATGGGAGAGGTATAAGGGTTTACAATATTGGTTACACTGACAAAGGAAATTCCATAGAAAAGAGGTTGAGTCTTGCCTGTAGTTCACTTCCTCATTAAAACTACCCCAAAGAGAAGCACTTATGAACACAGGACCAATCAATGCTCCCATTTGAAGTAATCTTAATGTGTTGAACTCTGTGATTAAATGAGCATCGCATGGAGAACGCAGTCTGTAGTTCTTGAAGGCAACTGTCTCTTGAAGCACTGATCACTTGAAACTACCCCAACAAATAGCACTTACCAAATACAACAGACAAGTTAGTGCCATGGTGAGGGTACCTAAGGATGGCTGAAGCGAAACAGTCGTTCCGAAGCTTTGCGAGATCCCGAAGCGCAGATGTGTCGAAACACTGATCCGAAGCGTGATTCGAAACACCCATGTCACGTGACTATGACCAAACGAAGCCTCGAAGTGTTTCACTAGTGTTTCATCAGGTGTGGTCCGCCGAATCAGCGTTTGATTGACACGGTCGGGAACAGACCACACAATCGCACATCTGTATAAAAGTGAAATAAACGCATTTTGACCTCGTGGGTTTTTGTGAGAGGAGTTTGATTTTGAGATAGCGGATTTTTGGTGATATAGTGACATAGTGCGATTTGATTAGTTATAGGCAATTTAGATTTACATTTAAATTTACACAACACATTGACTGATAGGCTAGAGACAGACAGAGTATACATATAGTGACACATTAATAGATACATAGATATAAATATATATAGACAGCTAGATTAATAGATAGATACATATATAGATAGATTACAGATACATATATAAATACATATATTATAGATCGATACATATATAGATACATAGATTATAGATACATATCTAGATACATAGATCGATTCATATATAGATAGATTTGGATAGATAGATAAAATGGAGGCTCCCCAGAAGAGATGCCGTACATCAGTGGTGTGGGAGCATTTCCATTTAGAAACCCCAAATAAAGTGAGATGTGTGTATTGTGATCGGCAGCTAGCCTACTGCAACAATACATCATCCATGATGCGCCATTTGACAAGCAACAAGTGTCCCTTGTGAGAGGATTTTTTCAAAGGCTGGAGAAATTATCTGTAAAAAAAGAAGTAGGCTAAGTCCTTCCACAGCAGATAAATTAATATTTTTGAATAAAAATCTCTAAAAAAGTGAGACATTGTGGCTTGATTTCTTTTATTAATATTCATTTTTCATGACCAAAATAACATTATGCACAGTGAGGAGCCTATAGGTTACAAGCTTCACATATTAGAACATTATAATAATAAAAAAACAACACATTTTTTTAATGGCTCGTCAAGGTTGTTTCAGATCAACACCTGCAAGTGACCACTAGGTGTCACCGTTGAGACGGGTGTCGGATTGATTCGAAGCCTCGAAACAATATGGCACATTTGGTTCAACTGTTTCATTGGTTCACGAGGCCTCGATTTTGCCATCACTAAGGGTACCGAGGGTGACAGTAGTAGCAGCTGAAAATCTTGTCCAATTTCTAGCCTGGAACTCGGTAGGACTGGACGAGATCCTTTGCAGTCAGAGACACGTGGAGAATGTTGCCTGCTTTTAGGAAGAGCAGGTCTGAGCCATGTGGTTCACCAGCACCCAATATAAGTGTGTCCATGCCCCCTTGGCTTTGCCGTGGTCGTAGACACTCTGCCTTTCTGTAAAGCCCATCAAGTTTTGATTGCAGATATAACATCTTTGGAACGACTCAGCATTTTTCAGCATGGGTGGACTTTTCACACATTTAAAAGCACTTCATGCAAATACAACAATGATGAACTTTATTGCCCCTGAATTTAGAAAAGAGGTCAAGTCATTTTTAAAGGAAAGGCCTACACTAAATACATAAACAGGAAGGGGCAGACCAAACCTCTAGGTAAACCAGCACCATCTAGTGTTTACACGGCAACATGATTGCACTAAAGAGAAGCACTTTTTGTTATATAGTATCAGGAATGCTTCCCTTTGTAGTCATCTAAAGGGGCTCTGTAAATGTAAGGGACCTGAATAAAAAAAAAAAAACATGGGCACAGGAGAGTCAGTCAGCAAATATTTACCCCAACTTGATAGCACTTTCTACTTTGGTTGAAAAGAAAGGTGCTAAAGTTAGAGTAGATATCAACTGATTTTTTTAGACAAGAGGGAGAGTTCAAAAATGGCTGCAGAGGAGGATGCAAAATAGTGTCCAAATGTTGCTCCAAGTCATTAGCACTTAAAAGTTACAAGATGGAGGGAGAGGTATGAAGCAAAGACCTACACTAAATACAAAAACAGAGAGTGGCAGACCAAGCTTCTAGGTAAACAGCACCCTCTAGTGTTTTGAAAGGAAAGGCCTACACTAATGAACAATTATTTTGAAAAAATCAGGGGAGTCAGTCAGCATATATTTACCCCAACTTGATAGCACTTTCTACTGTGGTCGAAAAGAAAGATGCAAAAGTTAGAGTAGATATCAACTGTTATTCAGTCAAGAGGGCAAGGGAATGAAAACTGGCAGCAGAGAAGGATGCAAAATAGTGTCCAAATGTTGCTTTAAGATGTTTTCACTTAAACGTTGATGGGAGAGGTATAAGGGTTTACAATATTGGTTACACTGACAAAGGAAATTCCATAGAAAAGAGGTTGAGTCTTGCCTGTAGTTCACTTCCTCATTAAAACTACCCCAAAGAGAAGCACTTATGAACACAGGACCAATCAATGCTCCCATTTGAAGTAATCTTAATGTGTTGAACTCTGTGATTAAATGAGCATCGCATGGAGAACGCAGTCTGTAGTTCTTGAAGGCAACTGTCTCTTGAAGCACTGATCACTTGAAACTACCCCAACAAATAGCACTTACCAAATACAACAGACAAGTTAGTGCCATGGTGAGGGTACCGAGGGTGACAGTAGTAGCAGCTGAAAATCTTGTCCAATTTATAGCCTGGAACTCGGTAGGACTGGACGAGATCCTTTGCAGTCAGAGACACGTGGAGAATGTTGCCTGCTTTTAGGAAGAGCTGGTCTGAGCCATGTGGTTCACCAGCACCCAATATAAGTGTGTCCATGCCCCCTTGGCTTTGCCGTGGTCGTTGACACTCTGCCTTTCTGTAAAGCCCATCAAGTTTTGATTGCAGATATAACATCTTTGGAACGACTCAGCATTTTTCAGCATGGGTGGACTTTTCACACATTTAAAAGCACTTCATACAAATACAACAATGATGAACTTTAAGTCAAGTCAAGTCAAGTTTATTTGTATAGCGCTTTTCACAATACAGATTGTATCAAAGCAGCTTCACAGTATTAAATTAAAATAATACAACAAAGTTTATTGCCCCTGAATTTAGAAAAGAGGTCAAGTCATTTTTAAAGGAAAGGCCTACACTAAATACATAAACAGGAAGGGGCAGGACAAACCTCTAGGTAAACCAGCACCATCTAGTGTTTACACGGCAACATGATTGCACTAAAGAGAAGCACTTTTTGTTATATAGTATCAGGAATGCTTCCCTTTGTAGTCATCTAAAGGGGCTCTGTAAATGTAAGGGACCTGAATAAAAAAAAAAAAACATGGGCACAGGGGAGTCAGTCAGCAAATATTTACCCCAACTTGATAGCACTTTCTACTTTGGTTGAAAAGAAAGGTGCTAAAGTTAGAGTAGATATCAACTGATTTTTTTAGACAAGAGGGAGAGTGCAAAAATGGCTGCAGAGGAGGATGCAAAATAGTGTCCAAATGTTGCTCCAAGTCATTAGCACTTAAAAGTTACAAGATGGAGGGAGAGGTATGAAGCAAAGACCTACACTAAATACAAAAACAGAGAGTGGCAGACCAAGCTTCTAGGTAAACAGCACCCTCTAGTGTTTTGAAAGGAAAGGCCTACACTAATGAACAATTATTTTGAAAAAATCAGGGGAGTCAGTCAGCAAATATTTACCCCAACTTGATAGCACTTTCTACTTTGGTTGAAAAGAAAGGTGCTAAAGTCAGAGTAGATATCAACTGATTTTTTTAGACAAGAGGGAGAGTGCAAAAATGGCTGCAGAGGAGGATGCAAAATAGTGTCCAAATGTTGCTCCAAGTCATTAGCACTTAAAAGTTACAAGATGGAGGGAGAGGTATGAAGCAAAGACCTACACTAAATACAAAAACAGAGAGTGGCAGACCAAGCTTCTAGGTAAACAGCACCCTCTAGTGTTTTGAAAGGAAAGGCCTACACTAATGAACAATTATTTTGAAAAAATCAGGGGAGTCAGTCAGCATATATTTACCCCAACTTGATAGCACTTTCTACTGTGGTCGAAAAGAAAGATGCAAAAGTTAGAGTAGATATCAACTGTTATTCAGTCAAGAGGGCAAGGGAATGAAAACTGGCAGCAGAGAAGGATGCAAAATAGTGTCCAAATGTTGCTTTAAGAGGTTTTCACTTAAACGTTGATGGGAGAGGTATAAGGGTTTACAATATTGGTTACACTGACAAAGGAAATTCCATAGAAAAGAGGTTGAGTCTTGCCTGTAGTTCACTTCCTCATTAAAACTACCCCAAAGAGAAGCACTTATGAACACAGGACCAATCAATGCTCCCATTTGAAGTAATCTTAATGTGTTGAACTCTGTGATCAAATGAGCATCGCATGGAGAACGCAGTCTGTAGTTCTTGAAGGCAACTGTCTCTTGAAGCACTGATCACTTGAAACTACCCCAACAAATAGCACTTACCAAATACAACAGACAAGTTAGTGCCATGGTGAGGGTACCGAGGGTGACAGTAGTAGCAGCTGAAAATCTTGTCCAATTTCTAGCCTGGAACTCGGTAGGACTGGACGAGATCCTTTGCAGTCAGAGACACGTGGAGAATGTTGCCTGCTTTTAGGAAGAGCTGGTCTGAGCCATGTGGTTCACCAGCACCCAATATAAGTGTGTCCATGCCCCCTTGGCTTTGCCGTGGTCGTTGACACTCTGCCTTTCTGTAAAGCCCATCAAGTTTTGATTGCAGATATAACATCTTTGGAACGACTCAGCATTTTTCAGCATGGGTGGACTTTTCACACATTTAAAAGCACTTCATGCAAATACAACAATGATGAACTTTATTGCCCCTGAATTTAGAAAAGAGGTCAAGTCATTTTTAAAGGAAAGGCCTACACTAAATACATAAACAGGAAGGGGCAGACCAAACCTCTAGGTAAACCAGCACCATCTAGTGTTTACACGGCAACATGATTGCACTAAAGAGAAGCACTTTTTGTTATATAGTATCAGGAATGCTTCCCTTTGTAGTCATCTAAAGGGGCTCTGTAAATGTAAGGGACCTGAATTAAAAAAAAAAAACATGGGCACAGGAGAGTCAGTCAGCAAATATTTACCCCAACTTGATAGCACTTTCTACTTTGATTGAAAAGAAAGGTGCTAAAGTTAGAGTAGATATCAACTGATTTTTTTAGGCAAGAGGGAGAGTGCAAAAATGGCTGCAGAAGAGGATGCAAAATAGTGTCCAAATGTTGCTCCAAGTCATTAGCACTTAAAAGATACAAGATGGAGGGAGAGGTATGAAGCAAAGACCTACACTAAATACAAAAACAGAGAGTGGCAGACCAAGCTTCTAGGTAAACAGCACCCTCTAGTGTTTTGAAAGGAAAGGCCTACACTAATGAACAATTATTTTG
Source organism: Leuciscus leuciscus (assembly GCF_965113295.1). Classification (NCBI taxonomy): domain Eukaryota; kingdom Metazoa; phylum Chordata; class Actinopteri; order Cypriniformes; family Leuciscidae; genus Leuciscus; species Leuciscus leuciscus. Next base: position 25,013,236 of record NC_138737.1, on the reverse strand, counting down.
AAAAAATCAGGGGAGTCAGTCAGCATATATTTACCCCAACTTGATAGCACTTTCTACTGTGGTCGAAAAGAAAGATGCAAAAGTTAGAGTAGATATCAACTGTTATTCAGTCAAGAGGGCAAGGGAATGAAAACTGGCAGCAGAGAAGGATGCAAAATAGTTTCCAAATGTTGCTTTAAGATGTTTTCACTTAAACGTTGATGGGAGAGGCATAAGGGTTTACAATATTGGTTACACTGACAAAGGAAATTCCATAGAAAAGAGGTTGAGTCTTGCCTGTAGTTCACTTCCTCATTAAAACTACCCCAAAGAGAAGCACTTATGAACACAGGACCAATCAATGCTCCCATTTGAAGTAATCTTAATGTGTTGAACTCTGTGATTAAATGAGCATCGCATGGAGAACGCAGTCTGTAGTTCTTGAAGGCAACTGTCTCTTGAAGCACTGATCACTTGAAACTACCCCAACAAATAGCACTTACCAAATACAACAGACAAGTTAGTGCCATGGTGAGGGTACCGAGGGTGACAGTAGTAGCAGCTGAAAATCTTGTCCAATTTCTAGCCTGGAACTCGGTAGGACTGGACGAGATCCTTTGCAGTCAGAGACACGTGGAGAATGTTGCCTGCTTTTAGGAAGAGCTGGTCTGAGCCATGTGGTTCACCAGCACCCAATATAAGTGTGTCCATGCCCCCTTGGCTTTGCCGTGGTCGTTGACACTCTGCCTTTCTGTAAAGCCCATCAAGTTTTGATTGCAGATATAACATCTTTGGAACGACTCAGCATTTTTCAGCATGGGTGGACTTTTCACACATTTAAAAGCACTTCATGCAAATACAACAATGATGAACTTTAAGTCAAGTCAAGTCAAGTTTATTTGTATAGCGCTTTTCACAATACAGATTGTATCAAAGCAGCTTCACAGTATTAAATTAAAATAATACAACAAAGTTTATTGCCCCTGAATTTAGAAAAGAGGTCAAGTCATTTTTAAAGGAAAGGCCTACACTAAATACATAAACAGGAAGGGGCAGACCAAACCTCTAGGTAAACCAGCACCATCTAGTGTTTACACGGCAACATGATTGCACTAAAGAGAAGCACTTTTTGTTATATAGTATCAGGAATGCTTCCCTTTGTAGTCATCTAAAGGGGCTCTGTAAATGTAAGGGACCTGAATAAAAAAAAAAAAACATGGGCACAGGGGAGTCAGTCAGCAAATATTTACCCCAACTTGATAGCACTTTCTACTTTGGTTGAAAAGAAAGGTGCTAAAGTTAGAGTAGATATCAACAGATTTTTTTAGACAAGAGGGAGAGTGCAAAAATGGCTGCAGAGGAGGATGCAAAATAGTGTCCAAATGTTGCTCCAAGTCATTAGCACTTAAAAGTTACAAGATGGAGGGAGAGGTATGAAGCAAAGACCTACACTAAATACAAAAACAGAGAGTGGCAGACCAAGCTTCTAGGTAAACAGCACCCTCTAGTGTTTTGAAAGGAAAGGCCTACACTAATGAACAATTATTTTGAAAAAATCAGGGGAGTCAGTCAGCAAATATTTACCCCAACTTGATAGCACTTTCTACTTTGGTTGAAAAGAAAGGTGCTAAAGTCAGAGTAGATATAGACTGATTTTTTTAGACAAGAGGGAGAGTGCAAAAATGGCTGCAGAGGAGGATGCAAAATAGTGTCCAAATGTTGCTCCAAGTCATTAGCACTTAAAAGTTACAAGATGGAGGGAGAGGTATGAAGCAAAGACCTACACTAAATACAAAAACAGAGAGTGGCAGACCAAGCTTCTAGGTAAACAGCACCCTCTAGTGTTTTGAAAGGAAAGGCCTACACTAATGAACAATTATTTTGAAAAAATCAGGGGAGTCAGTCAGCATATATTTACCCCAACTTGATAGCACTTTCTACTGTGGTCGAAAAGAAAGATGCAAAAGTTAGAGTAGATATCAACTGTTATTCAGTCAAGAGGGCAAGGGAATGAAAACTGGCAGCAGAGAAGGATGCAAAATAGTGTCCAAATGTTGCTTTAAGAGGTTTTCACTTAAACGTTGATGGGAGAGGTATAAGGGTTTACAATATTGGTTACACTGACAAAGGAAATTCCATAGAAAAGAGGTTGAGTCTTGCCTGTAGTTCACTTCCTCATTAAAACTACCCCAAAGAGAAGCACTTATGAACACAGGACCAATCAATGCTCCCATTTGAAGTAATCTTAATGTGTTGAACTCTGTGATCAAATGAGCATCGCATGGAGAACGCAGTCTGTAGTTCTTGAAGGCAACTGTCTCTTGAAGCACTGATCACTTGAAACTACCCCAACAAATAGCACTTACCAAATACAACAGACAAGTTAGTGCCATGGTGAGGGTACCGAGGGTGACAGTAGTAGCAGCTGAAAATCTTGTCCAATTTCTAGCCTGGAACTCGGTAGGACTGGACGAGATCCTTTGCAGTCAGAGACACGTGGAGAATGTTGCCTGCTTTTAGGAAGAGCTGGTCTGAGCCATGTGGTTCACCAGCACCCAATATAAGTGTGTCCATGCCCCCTTGGCTTTGCCGTGGTCGTTGACACTCTGCCTTTCTGTAAAGCCCATCAAGTTTTGATTGCAGATATAACATCTTTGGAACGACTCAGCATTTTTCAGCATGGGTGGACTTTTCACACATTTAAAAGCACTTCATGCAAATACAACAATGATGAACTTTATTGCCCCTGAATTTAGAAAAGAGGTCAAGTCATTTTTAAAGGAAAGGCCTACACTAAATACATAAACAGGAAGGGGCAGACCAAACCTCTAGGTAAACCAGCACCATCTAGTGTTTACACGGCAACATGATTGCACTAAAGAGAAGCACTTTTTGTTATATAGTATCAGGAATGCTTCCCTTTGTAGTCATCTAAAGGGGCTCTGTAAATGTAAGGGACCTGAATTAAAAAAAAAAAACATGGGCACAGGAGAGTCAGTCAGCAAATATTTACCCCAACTTGATAGCACTTTCTACTTTGGTTGAAAAGAAAGGTGCTAAAGTTAGAGTAGATATCAACTGATTTTTTTAGACAAGAGGGAGAGTGCAAAAATGGCTGCAGAAGAGGATGCAAAATAGTGTCCAAATGTTGCTCCAAGTCATTAGCACTTAAAAGATACAAGATGGAGGGAGAGGTATGAAGCAAAGACCTACACTAAATACAAAAACAGAGAGTGGCAGACCAAGCTTCTAGGTAAACAGCACCCTCTAGTGTTTTGAAAGGAAAGGCCTACACTAATGAACAATTATTTTGAAAAAATCAGGGGAGTCAGTCAGCATATATTTACCCCAACTTGATAGCACTTTCTACTGTGGTCGAAAAGAAAGATGCAAAAGTTAGAGTAGATATCAACTGTTATTCAGTCAAGAGGGCAAGGGAATGAAAACTGGCAGCAGAGAAGGATGCAAAATAGTTTCCAAATGTTGCTTTAAGATGTTTTCACTTAAACGTTGATGGGAGAGGCATAAGGGTTTACAATATTGGTTACACTGACAAAGGAAATTCCATAGAAAAGAGGTTGAGTCTTGCCTGTAGTTCACTTCCTCATTAAAACTACCCCAAAGAGAAGCACTTATGAACACAGGACCAATCAATGCTCCCATTTGAAGTAATCTTAATGTGTTGAACTCTGTGATTAAATGAGCATCGCATGGAGAACGCAGTCTGTAGTTCTTGAAGGCAACTGTCTCTTGAAGCACTGATCACTTGAAACTACCCCAACAAATAGCACTTACCAAATACAACAGACAAGTTAGTGCCATGGTGAGGGTACCGAGGGTGACAGTAGTAGCAGCTGAAAATCTTGTCCAATTTATAGCCTGGAACTCGGTAGGACTGGACGAGATCCTTTGCAGTCAGAGACACGTGGAGAATGTTGCCTGCTTTAAGGAAGAGCTGGTCTGAGCCATGTGGTTCACCAGCACCCAATATAAGTGTGTCCATGCCCCCTTGGCTTTGCCGTGGTCGTTGACACTCTGCCTTTCTGTAAAGCCCATCAAGTTTTGATTGCAGATATAACATCTTTGGAACGACTCAGCATTTTTCAGCATGGGTGGACTTTTCACACATTTAAAAGCACTTCATGCAAATACAACAATGATGAACTTTATTGCCCCTGAATTTAGAAAAGAGGTCAAGTCATTTTTAAAGGAAAGGCCTACACTAAATACATGAACAGGAAGGGGCAGACCAAACCTCTAGGTAAACCAGCACCATCTAGTGTTTTCACGGCAACATGATTGCACTAAAGAGAAGCACTTTTTGTTATATAGTATCAGGAATGCTTCCCTTTGTAGTCATCTAAAGGGGCTCAGTAAATGTAAGGGACCTGAATTTAAAAAAAAAAACATGGGCACAGGGGAGTCAGTCAGCAAATATTTACCCCAACTTGATAGCACTTTCTACTTTGGTTGAAAAGAAAGGTGCTAAAGTTAGAGTAGATATCAACTGATTTTTTTAGACAAGAGGGAGAGTGCAAAAATGGCTGCAGAGGAGGATGCAAAATAGTGTCCAAATGTTGCTCCAAGTCATTAGCACTTAAAAGTTACAAGATGGAGGGAGAGGTATGAAGCAAAGACCTACACTAAATACAAAAACAGAGAGTGGCAGACCAAGCTTCTAGGTAAACAGCACCCTCTAGTGTTTTGAAAGGAAAGGCCTACACTAATGAACAATTATTTTGAAAAAATCAGGGGAGTCAGTCAGCATATATTTACCCCAACTTGATAGCACTTTCTACTGTGGTCGAAAAGAAAGATGCAAAAGTTAGAGTAGATATCAACTGTTATTCAGTCAAGAGGGCAAGGGAATGAAAACTGGCAGCAGAGAAGGATGCAAAATAGTGTCCAAATGTTGCTTTAAGAGGTTTTCACTTAAACGTTGATGAGAGAGGTATAAGGGTTTACAATATTGGTTACACTGACAAAGGAAATTCCATAGAAAAGAGGTTGAGTCTTGCCTGTAGTTCACTTCCTCATTAAAACTACCCCAAAGAGAAGCACTTATGAACACAGGACCAATCAATGCTCCCATTTGAAGTAATCTTAATGTGTTGAACTCTGTGATTAAATGAGCATCGCATGGAGAACGCAGTCTGTAGTTCTTGAAGGCAACTGTCTCTTGAAGCACTGATCACTTGAAACTACCCCAACAAATAGCACTTACCAAATACAACAGACAAGTTAGTGCCATGGTGAGGGTACCGAGGGTGACAGTAGTAGCAGCTGAAAATCTTGTCCAATTTATAGCCTGGAACTCGGTAGGACTGGACGAGATCCTTTGCAGTCAGAGACACGTGGAGAATGTTGCCTGCTTTTAGGAAGAGCTGGTCTGAGCCATGTGGTTCACCAGCACCCAATATAAGTGTGTCCATGCCCCCTTGGCTTTGCCGTGGTCGTTGACACTCTGCCTTTCTGTAAAGCCCATCAAGTTTTGATTGCAGATATAACATCTTTGGAACGACTCAGCATTTTTCAGCATGGGTGGACTTTTCACACATTTAAAAGCACTTCATGCAAATACAACAATGATGAACTTTATTGCCCCTGAATTTAGAAAAGAGGTCAAGTCATTTTTAAAGGAAAGGCCTACACTAAATACATAAACAGGAAGGGGCAGACCAAACCTCTAGGTAAACCAGCACCATCTAGTGTTTACACGGCAACATGATTGCACTAAAGAGAAGCACTTTTTGTTATATAGTATCAGGAATGCTTCCCTTTGTAGTCATCTAAAGGGGCTCTGTAAATGTAAGGGACCTGAATTGTAAAAAAAAAAAAAACATGGGCACAGGGGAGTCAGTCAGCAAATATTTACCCCAACTTGATAGCACTTTCTACTTTGGTTGAAAAGAAAGGTGCTAAAGTTAGAGTAGATATCAACTGATTTTTTTAGACAAGAGGGAGAGTGCAAAAATGGCTGCAGAGGAGGATGCAAAATAGTGTCCAAATGTTGCTCCAAGTCATTAGCACTTAAAAGTTACAAGATGGAGGGAGAGGTATGAAGCAAAGACCTACACTAAATACAAAAACAGAGAGTGGCAGACCAAGCTTCTAGGTAAACAGCACCCTCTAGTGTTTTGAAAGGAAAGGCCTACACTAATGAACAATTATTTTGAAAAAATCAGGGGAGTCAGTCAGCATATATTTACCCCAACTTGATAGCACTTTCTACTGTGGTCGAAAAGAAAGATGCAAAAGTTAGAGTAGATATCAACTGTTATTCAGTCAAGAGGGCAAGGGAATGAAAACTGGCAGCAGAGAAGGATGCAAAATAGTTTCCAAATGTTGCTTTAAGATGTTTTCACTTAAACGTTGATGGGAGAGGCATAAGGGTTTACAATATTGGTTACACTGACAAAGGAAATTCCATAGAAAAGAGGTTGAGTCTTGCCTGTAGTTCACTTCCTCATTAAAACTACCCCAAAGAGAAGCACTTATGAACACAGGACCAATCAATGCTCCCATTTGAAGTAATCTTAATGTGTTGAACTCTGTGATTAAATGAGCATCGCATGGAGAACGCAGTCTGTAGTTCTTGAAGGCAACTGTCTCTTGAAGCACTGATCACTTGAAACTACCCCAACAAATAGCACTTACCAAATACAACAGACAAGTTAGTGCCATGGTGAGGGTACCGAGGGTGACAGTAGTAGCAGCTGAAAATCTTGTCCAATTTCTAGCCTGGAACTCGGTAGGACTGGACGAGATCCTTTGCAGTCAGAGACACGTGGAGAATGTTGCCTGCTTTTAGGAAGAGCTGGTCTGAGCCATGTGGTTCACCAGCACCCAATATAAGTGTGTCCATGCCCCCTTGGCTTTGCCGTGGTCGTTGACACTCTGCCTTTCTGTAAAGCCCATCAAGTTTTGATTGCAGATATAACATCTTTGGAACGACTCAGCATTTTTCAGCATGGGTGGACTTTTCACACATTTAAAAGCACTTCATGCAAATACAACAATGATGAACTTTATTGCCCCTGAATTTAGAAAAGAGGTCAAGTCATTTTTAAAGGAAAGGCCTACACTAAATACATAAACAGGAAGGGGCAGACCAAACCTCTAGGTAAACCAGCACCATCTAGTGTTTACACGGCAACATGATTGCACTAAAGAGAAGCACTTTTTGTTATATAGTATCAGGAATGCTTCCCTTTGTAGTCATCTAAAGGGGCTCTGTAAATGTAAGGGACCTGAATTGTAAAAAAAAAAAAAACATGGGCACAGGGGAGTCAGTCAGCAAATATTTACCCCAACTTGATAGCACTTTCTACTTTGGTTGAAAAGAAAGGTGCTAAAGTCAGAGTAGATATCAACTGATTTTTTTAGACAAGAGGGAGAGTGCAAAAATGGCTGCAGAGGAGGATGCAAAATAGTGTCCAAATGTTGCTCCAAGTCATTAGCACTTAAAAGTTACAAGATGGAGGGAGAGGTATGAAGCAAAGACCTACACTAAATACAAAAACAGAGAGTGGCAGACCAAGCTTCTAGGTAAACAGCACCCTCTAGTGTTTTGAAAGGAAAGGCCTACACTAATGAACAATTATTTTGAAAAAATCAGGGGAGTCAGTCAGCATATATTTACCCCAACTTGATAGCACTTTCTACTGTGGTCGAAAAGAAAGATGCAAAAGTTAGAGTAGATATCAACTGTTATTCAGTCAAGAGGGCAAGGGAATGAAAACTGGCAGCAGAGAAGGATGCAAAATAGTGTCCAAATGTTGCTTTAAGATGTTTTCACTTAAACGTTGATGGGAGAGGTATAAGGGTTTACAATATTGGTTACACTGACAAAGGAAATTCCATAGAAAAGAGGTTGAGTCTTGCCTGTAGTTCACTTCCTCATTAAAACTACCCCAAAGAGAAGCACTTATGAACACAGGACCAATCAATGCTCCCATTTGAAGTAATCTTAATGTGTTGAACTCTGTGATTAAATGAGCATCGCATGGAGAACGCAGTCTGTAGTTCTTGAAGGCAACTGTCTCTTGAAGCACTGATCACTTGAAACTACCCCAACAAATAGCACTTACCAAATACAACAGACAAGTTAGTGCCATGGTGAGGGTACCGAGGGTGACAGTAGTAGCAGCTGAAAATCTTGTCCAATTTCTAGCCTGGAACTCGGTAGGACTGGACGAGATCCTTTGCAGTCAGAGACACGTGGAGAATGTTGCCTGCTTTTAGGAAGAGCAGGTCTGAGCCATGTGGTTCACCAGCACCCAATATAAGTGTGTCCATGCCCCCTTGGCTTTGCCGTGGTCGTAGACACTCTGCCTTTCTGTAAAGCCCATCAAGTTTTGATTGCAGATATAACATCTTTGGAACGACTCAGCATTTTTCAGCATGGGTGGACTTTTCACACATTTAAAAGCACTTCATGCAAATACAACAATGATGAACTTTATTGCCCCTGAATTTAGAAAAGAGGTCAAGTCATTTTTAAAGGAAAGGCCTACACTAAATACATAAACAGGAAGGGGCAGACCAAACCTCTAGGTAAACCAGCACCATCTAGTGTTTACACGGCAACATGATTGCACTAAAGAGAAGCACTTTTTGTTATATAGTATCAGGAATGCTTCCCTTTGTAGTCATCTAAAGGGGCTCTGTAAATGTAAGGGACCTGAATAAAAAAAAAAAAACATGGGCACAGGAGAGTCAGTCAGCAAATATTTACCCCAACTTGATAGCACTTTCTACTTTGGTTGAAAAGAAAGTTGCTAAAGTTAGAGTAGATATCAACTGATTTTTTTAGACAAGAGGGAGAGTTCAAAAATGGCTGCAGAGGAGGATGCAAAATAGTGTCCAAATGTTGCTCCAAGTCATTAGCACTTAAAAGTTACAAGATGGAGGGAGAGGTATGAAGCAAAGACCTACACTAAATACAAAAACAGAGAGTGGCAGACCAAGCTTCTAGGTAAACAGCACCCTCTAGTGTTTTGAAAGGAAAGGCCTACACTAATGAACAATTATTTTGAAAAAATCAGGGGAGTCAGTCAGCATATATTTACCCCAACTTGATAGCACTTTCTACTGTGGTCGAAAAGAAAGATGCAAAAGTTAGAGTAGATATCAACTGTTATTCAGTCAAGAGGGCAAGGGAATGAAAACTGGCAGCAGAGAAGGATGCAAAATAGTGTCCAAATGTTGCTTTAAGATGTTTTCACTTAAACGTTGATGGGAGAGGTATAAGGGTTTACAATATTGGTTACACTGACAAAGGAAATTCCATAGAAAAGAGGTTGAGTCTTGCCTGTAGTTCACTTCCTCATTAAAACTACCCCAAAGAGAAGCACTTATGAACACAGGACCAATCAATGCTCCCATTTGAAGTAATCTTAATGTGTTGAACTCTGTGATTAAATGAGCATCGCATGGAGAACGCAGTCTGTAGTTCTTGAAGGCAACTGTCTCTTGAAGCACTGATCACTTGAAACTACCCCAACAAATAGCACTTACCAAATACAACAGACAAGTTAGTGCCATGGTGAGGGTACCGAGGGTGACAGTAGTAGCAGCTGAAAATCTTGTCCAATTTCTAGCCTGGAACTCGGTAGGACTGGACGAGATCCTTTGCAGTCAGAGACACGTGGAGAATGTTGCCTGCTTTTAGGAAGAGCTGGTCTGAGCCATGTGGTTCACCAGCACCCAATATAAGTGTGTCCATGCCCCCTTGGCTTTGCCGTGGTCGTTGACACTCTGCCTTTCTGTAAAGCCCATCAAGTTTTGATTGCAGATATAACATCTTTGGAACGACTCAGCATTTTTCAGCATGGGTGGACTTTTCACACATTTAAAAGCACTTCATACAAATACAACAATGATGAACTTTAAGTCAAGTCAAGTCAAGTTTATTTGTATAGCGCTTTTCACAATACAGATTGTATCAAAGCAGCTTCACAGTATTAAATTAAAATAATACAACAAAGTTTATTGCCCCTGAATTTAGAAAAGAGGTCAAGTCATTTTTAAAGGAAAGGCCTACACTAAATACATAAACAGGAAGGGGCAGGACAAACCTCTAGGTAAACCAGCACCATCTAGTGTTTACACGGCAACATGATTGCACTAAAGAGAAGCACTTTTTGTTATATAGTATCAGGAATGCTTCCCTTTGTAGTCATCTAAAGGGGCTCTGTAAATGTAAGGGACCTGAATAAAAAAAAAAAAACATGGGCACAGGGGAGTCAGTCAGCAAATATTTACCCCAACTTGATAGCACTTTCTACTTTGGTTGAAAAGAAAGGTGCTAAAGTTAGAGTAGATATCAACTGATTTTTTTAGACAAGAGGGAGAGTGCAAAAATGGCTGCAGAGGAGGATGCAAAATAGTGTCCAAATGTTGCTCCAAGTCATTAGCACTTAAAAGTTACAAGATGGAGGGAGAGGTATGAAGCAAAGACCTACACTAAATACAAAAACAGAGAGTGGCAGACCAAGCTTCTAGGTAAACAGCACCCTCTAGTGTTTTGAAAGGAAAGGCCTACACTAATGAACAATTATTTAGAAAAAATCAGGGGAGTCAGTCAGCAAATATTTACCCCAACTTGATAGCACTTTCTACTTTGGTTGAAAAGAAAGGTGCTAAAGTCAGAGTAGATATCAACTGATTTTTTTAGACAAGAGGGAGAGTGCAAAAATGGCTGCAGAGGAGGATGCAAAATAGTGTCCAAATGTTGCTCCAAGTCATTAGCACTTAAAAGTTACAAGATGGAGGGAGAGGTATGAAGCAAAGACCTACACTAAATACAAAAACAGAGAGTGGCAGACCAAGCTTCTAGGTAAACAGCACCCTCTAGTGTTTTGAAAGGAAAGGCCTACACTAATGAACAATTATTTTGAAAAAATCAGGGGAGTCAGTCAGCATATATTTACCCCAACTTGATAGCACTTTCTACTGTGGTCGAAAAGAAAGATGCAAAAGTTAGAGTAGATATCAACTGTTATTCAGTCAAGAGGGCAAGGGAATGAAAACTGGCAGCAGAGAAGGATGCAAAATAGTGTCCAAATGTTGCTTTAAGAGGTTTTCACTTAAACGTTGATGGGAGAGGTATAAGGGTTTACAATATTGGTTACACTGACAAAGGAAATTCCATAGAAAAGAGGTTGAGTCTTGCCTGTAGTTCACTTCCTCATTAAAACTACCCCAAAGAGAAGCACTTATGAACACAGGACCAATCAATGCTCCCATTTGAAGTAATCTTAATGTGTTGAACTCTGTGATCAAATGAGCATCGCATGGAGAACGCAGTCTGTAGTTCTTGAAGGCAACTGTCTCTTGAAGCACTGATCACTTGAAACTACCCCAACAAATAGCACTTACCAAATACAACAGACAAGTTAGTGCCATGGTGAGGGTACCGAGGGTGACAGTAGTAGCAGCTGAAAATCTTGTCCAATTTCTAGCCTGGAACTCGGTAGGACTGGACGAGATCCTTTGCAGTCAGAGACACGTGGAGAATGTTGCCTGCTTTTAGGAAGAGCTGGTCTGAGCCATGTGGTTCACCAGCACCCAATATAAGTGTGTCCATGCCCCCTTGGCTTTGCCGTGGTCGTTGACACTCTGCCTTTCTGTAAAGCCCATCAAGTTTTGATTGCAGATATAACATCTTTGGAACGACTCAGCATTTTTCAGCATGGGTGGACTTTTCACACATTTAAAAGCACTTCATGCAAATACAACAATGATGAACTTTATTGCCCCTGAATTTAGAAAAGAGGTCAAGTCATTTTTAAAGGAAAGGCCTACACTAAATACATAAACAGGAAGGGGCAGACCAAACCTCTAGGTAAACCAGCACCATCTAGTGTTTACACGGCAACATGATTGCACTAAAGAGAAGCACTTTTTGTTATATAGTATCAGGAATGCTTCCCTTTGTAGTCATCTAAAGGGGCTCTGTAAATGTAAGGGACCTGAATTAAAAAAAAAAAACATGGGCACAGGAGAGTCAGTCAGCAAATATTTACCCCAACTTGATAGCACTTTCTACTTTGGTTGAAAAGAAAGGTGCTAAAGTTAGAGTAGATATCAACTGATTTTTTTAGGCAAGAGGGAGAGTGCAAAAATGGCTGCAGAAGAGGATGCAAAATAGTGTCCAAATGTTGCTCCAAGTCATTAGCACTTAAAAGATACAAGATGGAGGGAGAGGTATGAAGCAAAGACCTACACTAAATACAAAAACAGAGAGTGGCAGACCAAGCTTCTAGGTAAACAGCACCCTCTAGTGTTTTGAAAGGAAAGGCCTACACTAATGAACAATTATTTTGAAAAAATCAGGGGAGTCAGTCAGCATATATTTACCCCAACTTGATAGCACTTTCTACTGTGGTCGAAAAGAAAGATGCAAAAGTTAGAGTAGATATCAACTGTTATTCAGTCAAGAGGGCAAGGGAATGAAAACTGGCAGCAGAGAAGGATGCAAAATAGTTTCCAAATGTTGCTTTAAGATGTTTTCACTTAAACGTTGATGGGAGAGGCATAAGGGTTTACAATATTGGTTACACTGACAAAGGAAATTCCATAGAAAAGAGGTTGAGTCTTGCCTGTAGTTCACTTCCTCATTAAAACTACCCCAAAGAGAAGCACTTATGAACACAGGACCAATCAATGCTCCCATTTGAAGTAATCTTAATGTGTTGAACTCTGTGATTAAATGAGCATCGCATGGAGAACGCAGTCTGTAGTTCTTGAAGGCAACTGTCTCTTGAAGCACTGATCACTTGAAACTACCCCAACAAATAGCACTTACCAAATACAACAGACAAGTTAGTGCCATGGTGAGGGTACCGAGGGTGACAGTAGTAGCAGCTGAAAATCTTGTCCAATTTATAGCCTGGAACTCGGTAGGACTGGACGAGATCCTTTGCAGTCAGAGACACATGGAGAATGTTGCCTGCTTTTAGGAAGAGCTGGTCTGAGCCATGTGGTTCACCAGCACCCAATATAAGTGTGTCCATGCCCCCTTGGCTTTGCCGTGGTCGTTGACACTCTGCCTTTCTGTAAAGCCCATCAAGTTTTGATTGCAGATATAACATCTTTGGAACGACTCAGCATTTTTCAGCATGGGTGGACTTTTCACACATTTAAAAGCACTTCATGCAAATACAACAATGATGAACTTTAAGTCAAGTCAAGTCAAGTTTATTTGTATAGCGCTTTTCACAATACAGATTGTATCAAAGCAGCTTCACAGTATTAAATTAAAATAATACAACAAAGTTTATTGCCCCTGAATTTAGAAAAGAGGTCAAGTCATTTTTAAAGGAAAGGCCTACACTAAATACATAAACAGGAAGGGGCAGACCAAACCTCTAGGTAAACCAGCACCATCTAGTGTTTACACGGCAACATGATTGCACTAAAGAGAAACACTTTTTGTTATATAGTATCAGGAATGCTTCCCTTTGTAGTCATCTAAAGGGGCTCTGTAAATGTAAGGGACCTGAATAAAAAAAAAAAAACATGGGCACAGGGGAGTCAGTCAGCAAATATTTACCCCAACTTGATAGCACTTTCTACTTTGGTTGAAAAGAAAGGTGCTAAAGTTAGAGTAGATATCAACAGATTTTTTTAGACAAGAGGGAGAGTGCAAAAATGGCTGCAGAGGAGGATGCAAAATAGTGTCCAAATGTTGCTCCAAGTCATTAGCACTTAAAAGTTACAAGATGGAGGGAGAGGTATGAAGCAAAGACCTACACTAAATACAAAAACAGAGAGTGGCAGACCAAGCTTCTAGGTAAACAGCACCCTCTAGTGTTTTGAAAGGAAAGGCCTACACTAATGAACAATTATTTTGAAAAAATCAGGGGAGTCAGTCAGCAAATATTTACCCCAACTTGATAGCACTTTCTACTTTGGTTGAAAAGAAAGGTGCTAAAGTCAGAGTAGATATAGACTGATTTTTTTAGACAAGAGGGAGAGTGCAAAAATGGCTGCAGAGGAGGATGCAAAATAGTGTCCAAATGTTGCTCCAAGTCATTAGCACTTAAAAGTTACAAGATGGAGGGAGAGGTATGAAGCAAAGACCTACACTAAATACAAAAACAGAGAGTGGCAGACCAAGCTTCTAGGTAAACAGCACCCTCTAGTGTTTTGAAAGGAAAGGCCTACACTAATGAACAATTATTTTGAAAAAATCAGGGGAGTCAGTCAGCATATATTTACCCCAACTTGATAGCACTTTCTACTGTGGTCGAAAAGAAAGATGCAAAAGTTAGAGTAGATATCAACTGTTATTCAGTCAAGAGGGCAAGGGAATGAAAACTGGCAGCAGAGAAGGATGCAAAATAGTTTCCAAATGTTGCTTTAAGATGTTTTCACTTAAACGTTGATGGGAGAGGCATAAGGGTTTACAATATTGGTTACACTGACAAAGGAAATTCCATAGAAAAGAGGTTGAGTCTTGCCTGTAGTTCACTTCCTCATTAAAACTACCCCAAAGAGAAGCACTTATGAACACAGGACCAATCAATGCTCCCATTTGAAGTAATCTTAATGTGTTGAACTCTGTGATTAAATGAGCATCGCATGGAGAACGCAGTCTGTAGTTCTTGAAGGCAACTGTCTCTTGAAGCACTGATCACTTGAAACTACCCCAACAAATAGCACTTACCAAATACAACAGACAAGTTAGTGCCATGGTGAGGGTACCGAGGGTGACAGTAGTAGCAGCTGAAAATCTTGTCCAATTTCTAGCCTGGAACTCGGTAGGACTGGACGAGATCCTTTGCAGTCAGAGACACGTGGAGAATGTTGCCTGCTTTTAGGAAGAGCTGGTCTGAGCCATGTGGTTCACCAGCACCCAATATAAGTGTGTCCATGCCCCCTTGGCTTTGCCGTGGTCGTTGACACTCTGCCTTTCTGTAAAGCCCATCAAGTTTTGATTGCAGATATAACATCTTTGGAACGACTCAGCATTTTTCAGCATGGGTGGACTTTTCACACATTTAAAAGCACTTCATGCAAATACAACAATGATGAACTTTATTGCCCCTGAATTTAGAAAAGAGGTCAAGTCATTTTTAAAGGAAAGGCCTACACTAAATACATAAACAGGAAGGGGCAGACCAAACCTCTAGGTAAACCAGCACCATCTAGTGTTTACACGGCAACATGATTGCACTAAAGAGAAGCACTTTTTGTTATATAGTATCAGGAATGCTTCCCTTTGTAGTCATCTAAAGGGGCTCTGTAAATGTAAGGGACCTGAATAAAAAAAAAAAAACATGGGCACAGGAGAGTCAGTCAGCAAATATTTACCCCAACTTGATAGCACTTTCTACTTTGGTTGAAAAGAAAGTTGCTAAAGTTAGAGTAGATATCAACTGATTTTTTTAGACAAGAGGGAGAGTTCAAAAATGGCTGCAGAGGAGGATGCAAAATAGTGTCCAAATGTTGCTCCAAGTCATTAGCACTTAAAAGTTACAAGATGGAGGGAGAGGTATGAAGCAAAGACCTACACTAAATACAAAAACAGAGAGTGGCAGACCAAGCTTCTAGGTAAACAGCACCCTCTAGTGTTTTGAAAGGAAAGGCCTACACTAATGAACAATTATTTTGAAAAAATCAGGGGAGTCAGTCAGCATATATTTACCCCAACTTGATAGCACTTTCTACTGTGGTCGAAAAGAAAGATGCAAAAGTTAGAGTAGATATCAACTGTTATTCAGTCAAGAGGGCAAGGGAATGAAAACTGGCAGCAGAGAAGGATGCAAAATAGTGTCCAAATGTTGCTTTAAGATGTTTTCACTTAAACGTTGATGGGAGAGGTATAAGGGTTTACAATATTGGTTACACTGACAAAGGAAATTCCATAGAAAAGAGGTTGAGTCTTGCCTGTAGTTCACTTCCTCATTAAAACTACCCCAAAGAGAAGCACTTATGAACACAGGACCAATCAATGCTCCCATTTGAAGTAATCTTAATGTGTTGAACTCTGTGATTAAATGAGCATCGCATGGAGAACGCAGTCTGTAGTTCTTGAAGGCAACTGTCTCTTGAAGCACTGATCACTTGAAACTACCCCAACAAATAGCACTTACCAAATACAACAGACAAGTTAGTGCCATGGTGAGGGTACCGAGGGTGACAGTAGTAGCAGCTGAAAATCTTGTCCAATTTCTAGCCTGGAACTCGGTAGGACTGGACGAGATCCTTTGCAGTCAGAGACACGTGGAGAATGTTGCCTGCTTTTAGGAAGAGCTGGTCTGAGCCATGTGGTTCACCAGCACCCAATATAAGTGTGTCCATGCCCCCTTGGCTTTGCCGTGGTCGTTGACACTCTGCCTTTCTGTAAAGCCCATCAAGTTTTGATTGCAGATATAACATCTTTGGAACGACTCAGCATTTTTCAGCATGGGTGGACTTTTCACACATTTAAAAGCACTTCATACAAATACAACAATGATGAACTTTAAGTCAAGTCAAGTCAAGTTTATTTGTATAGCGCTTTTCACAATACAGATTGTATCAAAGCAGCTTCACAGTATTAAATTAAAATAATACAACAAAGTTTATTGCCCCTGAATTTAGAAAAGAGGTCAAGTCATTTTTAAAGGAAAGGCCTACACTAAATACATAAACAGGAAGGGGCAGGACAAACCTCTAGGTAAACCAGCACCATCTAGTGTTTACACGGCAACATGATTGCACTAAAGAGAAGCACTTTTTGTTATATAGTATCAGGAATGCTTCCCTTTGTAGTCATCTAAAGGGGCTCTGTAAATGTAAGGGACCTGAATAAAAAAAAAAAAACATGGGCACAGGGGAGTCAGTCAGCAAATATTTACCCCAACTTGATAGCACTTTCTACTTTGGTTGAAAAGAAAGGTGCTAAAGTTAGAGTAGATATCAACTGATTTTTTTAGACAAGAGGGAGAGTGCAAAAATGGCTGCAGAGGAGGATGCAAAATAGTGTCCAAATGTTGCTCCAAGTCATTAGCACTTAAAAGTTACAAGATGGAGGGAGAGGTATGAAGCAAAGACCTACACTAAATACAAAAACAGAGAGTGGCAGACCAAGCTTCTAGGTAAACAGCACCCTCTAGTGTTTTGAAAGGAAAGGCCTACACTAATGAACAATTATTTAGAAAAAATCAGGGGAGTCAGTCAGCAAATATTTACCCCAACTTGATAGCACTTTCTACTTTGGTTGAAAAGAAAGGTGCTAAAGTCAGAGTAGATATCAACTGATTTTTTTAGACAAGAGGGAGAGTGCAAAAATGGCTGCAGAGGAGGATGCAAAATAGTGTCCAAATGTTGCTCCAAGTCATTAGCACTTAAAAGTTACAAGATGGAGGGAGAGGTATGAAGCAAAGACCTACACTAAATACAAAAACAGAGAGTGGCAGACC
Organism: Leuciscus leuciscus; assembly: GCF_965113295.1. Lineage (NCBI taxonomy): Eukaryota > Metazoa > Chordata > Actinopteri > Cypriniformes > Leuciscidae > Leuciscus > Leuciscus leuciscus. The sequence goes on along the minus strand of NC_138737.1, from coordinate 24,995,843 downwards.
AAGCTTCTAGGTAAACAGCACCCTCTAGTGTTTTGAAAGGAAAGGCCTACACTAATGAACAATTATTTTGAAAAAATCAGGGGAGTCAGTCAGCATATATTTACCCCAACTTGATAGCACTTTCTACTGTGGTCGAAAAGAAAGATGCAAAAGTTAGAGTAGATATCAACTGTTATTCAGTCAAGAGGGCAAGGGAATGAAAACTGGCAGCAGAGAAGGATGCAAAATAGTGTCCAAATGTTGCTTTAAGAGGTTTTCACTTAAACGTTGATGGGAGAGGTATAAGGGTTTACAATATTGGTTACACTGACAAAGGAAATTCCATAGAAAAGAGGTTGAGTCTTGCCTGTAGTTCACTTCCTCATTAAAACTACCCCAAAGAGAAGCACTTATGAACACAGGACCAATCAATGCTCCCATTTGAAGTAATCTTAATGTGTTGAACTCTGTGATCAAATGAGCATCGCATGGAGAACGCAGTCTGTAGTTCTTGAAGGCAACTGTCTCTTGAAGCACTGATCACTTGAAACTACCCCAACAAATAGCACTTACCAAATACAACAGACAAGTTAGTGCCATGGTGAGGGTACCGAGGGTGACAGTAGTAGCAGCTGAAAATCTTGTCCAATTTCTAGCCTGGAACTCGGTAGGACTGGACGAGATCCTTTGCAGTCAGAGACACGTGGAGAATGTTGCCTGCTTTTAGGAAGAGCTGGTCTGAGCCATGTGGTTCACCAGCACCCAATATAAGTGTGTCCATGCCCCCTTGGCTTTGCCGTGGTCGTTGACACTCTGCCTTTCTGTAAAGCCCATCAAGTTTTGATTGCAGATATAACATCTTTGGAACGACTCAGCATTTTTCAGCATGGGTGGACTTTTCACACATTTAAAAGCACTTCATGCAAATACAACAATGATGAACTTTATTGCCCCTGAATTTAGAAAAGAGGTCAAGTCATTTTTAAAGGAAAGGCCTACACTAAATACATAAACAGGAAGGGGCAGACCAAACCTCTAGGTAAACCAGCACCATCTAGTGTTTACACGGCAACATGATTGCACTAAAGAGAAGCACTTTTTGTTATATAGTATCAGGAATGCTTCCCTTTGTAGTCATCTAAAGGGGCTCTGTAAATGTAAGGGACCTGAATTAAAAAAAAAAAACATGGGCACAGGAGAGTCAGTCAGCAAATATTTACCCCAACTTGATAGCACTTTCTACTTTGGTTGAAAAGAAAGGTGCTAAAGTTAGAGTAGATATCAACTGATTTTTTTAGGCAAGAGGGAGAGTGCAAAAATGGCTGCAGAAGAGGATGCAAAATAGTGTCCAAATGTTGCTCCAAGTCATTAGCACTTAAAAGATACAAGATGGAGGGAGAGGTATGAAGCAAAGACCTACACTAAATACAAAAACAGAGAGTGGCAGACCAAGCTTCTAGGTAAACAGCACCCTCTAGTGTTTTGAAAGGAAAGGCCTACACTAATGAACAATTATTTTGAAAAAATCAGGGGAGTCAGTCAGCATATATTTACCCCAACTTGATAGCACTTTCTACTGTGGTCGAAAAGAAAGATGCAAAAGTTAGAGTAGATATCAACTGTTATTCAGTCAAGAGGGCAAGGGAATGAAAACTGGCAGCAGAGAAGGATGCAAAATAGTTTCCAAATGTTGCTTTAAGATGTTTTCACTTAAACGTTGATGGGAGAGGCATAAGGGTTTACAATATTGGTTACACTGACAAAGGAAATTCCATAGAAAAGAGGTTGAGTCTTGCCTGTAGTTCACTTCCTCATTAAAACTACCCCAAAGAGAAGCACTTATGAACACAGGACCAATCAATGCTCCCATTTGAAGTAATCTTAATGTGTTGAACTCTGTGATTAAATGAGCATCGCATGGAGAACGCAGTCTGTAGTTCTTGAAGGCAACTGTCTCTTGAAGCACTGATCACTTGAAACTACCCCAACAAATAGCACTTACCAAATACAACAGACAAGTTAGTGCCATGGTGAGGGTACCGAGGGTGACAGTAGTAGCAGCTGAAAATCTTGTCCAATTTATAGCCTGGAACTCGGTAGGACTGGACGAGATCCTTTGCAGTCAGAGACACATGGAGAATGTTGCCTGCTTTTAGGAAGAGCTGGTCTGAGCCATGTGGTTCACCAGCACCCAATATAAGTGTGTCCATGCCCCCTTGGCTTTGCCGTGGTCGTTGACACTCTGCCTTTCTGTAAAGCCCATCAAGTTTTGATTGCAGATATAACATCTTTGGAACGACTCAGCATTTTTCAGCATGGGTGGACTTTTCACACATTTAAAAGCACTTCATGCAAATACAACAATGATGAACTTTAAGTCAAGTCAAGTCAAGTTTATTTGTATAGCGCTTTTCACAATACAGATTGTATCAAAGCAGCTTCACAGTATTAAATTAAAATAATACAACAAAGTTTATTGCCCCTGAATTTAGAAAAGAGGTCAAGTCATTTTTAAAGGAAAGGCCTACACTAAATACATAAACAGGAAGGGGCAGACCAAACCTCTAGGTAAACCAGCACCATCTAGTGTTTACACGGCAACATGATTGCACTAAAGAGAAACACTTTTTGTTATATAGTATCAGGAATGCTTCCCTTTGTAGTCATCTAAAGGGGCTCTGTAAATGTAAGGGACCTGAATAAAAAAAAAAAAACATGGGCACAGGGGAGTCAGTCAGCAAATATTTACCCCAACTTGATAGCACTTTCTACTTTGGTTGAAAAGAAAGGTGCTAAAGTTAGAGTAGATATCAACAGATTTTTTTAGACAAGAGGGAGAGTGCAAAAATGGCTGCAGAGGAGGATGCAAAATAGTGTCCAAATGTTGCTCCAAGTCATTAGCACTTAAAAGTTACAAGATGGAGGGAGAGGTATGAAGCAAAGACCTACACTAAATACAAAAACAGAGAGTGGCAGACCAAGCTTCTAGGTAAACAGCACCCTCTAGTGTTTTGAAAGGAAAGGCCTACACTAATGAACAATTATTTTGAAAAAATCAGGGGAGTCAGTCAGCAAATATTTACCCCAACTTGATAGCACTTTCTACTTTGGTTGAAAAGAAAGGTGCTAAAGTCAGAGTAGATATAGACTGATTTTTTTAGACAAGAGGGAGAGTGCAAAAATGGCTGCAGAGGAGGATGCAAAATAGTGTCCAAATGTTGCTCCAAGTCATTAGCACTTAAAAGTTACAAGATGGAGGGAGAGGTATGAAGCAAAGACCTACACTAAATACAAAAACAGAGAGTGGCAGACCAAGCTTCTAGGTAAACAGCACCCTCTAGTGTTTTGAAAGGAAAGGCCTACACTAATGAACAATTATTTTGAAAAAATCAGGGGAGTCAGTCAGCATATATTTACCCCAACTTGATAGCACTTTCTACTGTGGTCGAAAAGAAAGATGCAAAAGTTAGAGTAGATATCAACTGTTATTCAGTCAAGAGGGCAAGGGAATGAAAACTGGCAGCAGAGAAGGATGCAAAATAGTTTCCAAATGTTGCTTTAAGATGTTTTCACTTAAACGTTGATGGGAGAGGCATAAGGGTTTACAATATTGGTTACACTGACAAAGGAAATTCCATAGAAAAGAGGTTGAGTCTTGCCTGTAGTTCACTTCCTCATTAAAACTACCCCAAAGAGAAGCACTTATGAACACAGGACCAATCAATGCTCCCATTTGAAGTAATCTTAATGTGTTGAACTCTGTGATTAAATGAGCATCGCATGGAGAACGCAGTCTGTAGTTCTTGAAGGCAACTGTCTCTTGAAGCACTGATCACTTGAAACTACCCCAACAAATAGCACTTACCAAATACAACAGACAAGTTAGTGCCATGGTGAGGGTACCGAGGGTGACAGTAGTAGCAGCTGAAAATCTTGTCCAATTTCTAGCCTGGAACTCGGTAGGACTGGACGAGATCCTTTGCAGTCAGAGACACGTGGAGAATGTTGCCTGCTTTTAGGAAGAGCTGGTCTGAGCCATGTGGTTCACCAGCACCCAATATAAGTGTGTCCATGCCCCCTTGGCTTTGCCGTGGTCGTTGACACTCTGCCTTTCTGTAAAGCCCATCAAGTTTTGATTGCAGATATAACATCTTTGGAACGACTCAGCATTTTTCAGCATGGGTGGACTTTTCACACATTTAAAAGCACTTCATGCAAATACAACAATGATGAACTTTATTGCCCCTGAATTTAGAAAAGAGGTCAAGTCATTTTTAAAGGAAAGGCCTACACTAAATACATGAACAGGAAGGGGCAGACCAAACCTCTAGGTAAACCAGCACCATCTAGTGTTTTCACGGCAACATGATTGCACTAAAGAGAAGCACTTTTTGTTATATAGTATCAGGAATGCTTCCCTTTGTAGTCATCTAAAGGGGCTCAGTAAATGTAAGGGACCTGAATTTAAAAAAAAAAACATGGGCACAGGGGAGTCAGTCAGCAAATATTTACCCCAACTTGATAGCACTTTCTACTTTGGTTGAAAAGAAAGGTGCTAAAGTTAGAGTAGATATCAACTGATTTTTTTAGACAAGAGGGAGAGTGCAAAAATGGCTGCAGAGGAGGATGCAAAATAGTGTCCAAATGTTGCTCCAAGTCATTAGCACTTAAAAGTTACAAGATGGAGGGAGAGGTATGAAGCAAAGACCTACACTAAATACAAAAACAGAGAGTGGCAGACCAAGCTTCTAGGTAAACAGCACCCTCTAGTGTTTTGAAAGGAAAGGCCTACACTAATGAACAATTATTTTGAAAAAATCAGGGGAGTCAGTCAGCATATATTTACCCCAACTTGATAGCACTTTCTACTGTGGTCGAAAAGAAAGATGCAAAAGTTAGAGTAGATATCAACTGTTATTCAGTCAAGAGGGCAAGGGAATGAAAACTGGCAGCAGAGAAGGATGCAAAATAGTGTCCAAATGTTGCTTTAAGAGGTTTTCACTTAAACGTTGATGAGAGAGGTATAAGGGTTTACAATATTGGTTACACTGACAAAGGAAATTCCATAGAAAAGAGGTTGAGTCTTGCCTGTAGTTCACTTCCTCATTAAAACTACCCCAAAGAGAAGCACTTATGAACACAGGACCAATCAATGCTCCCATTTGAAGTAATCTTAATGTGTTGAACTCTGTGATTAAATGAGCATCGCATGGAGAACGCAGTCTGTAGTTCTTGAAGGCAACTGTCTCTTGAAGCACTGATCACTTGAAACTACCCCAACAAATAGCACTTACCAAATACAACAGACAAGTTAGTGCCATGGTGAGGGTACCGAGGGTGACAGTAGTAGCAGCTGAAAATCTTGTCCAATTTCTAGCCTGGAACTCGGTAGGACTGGACGAGATCCTTTGCAGTCAGAGACACGTGGAGAATGTTGCCTGCTTTTAGGAAGAGCTGGTCTGAGCCATGTGGTTCACCAGCACCCAATATAAGTGTGTCCATGCCCCCTTGGCTTTGCCGTGGTCGTTGACACTCTGCCTTTCTGTAAAGCCCATCAAGTTTTGATTGCAGATATAACATCTTTGGAACGACTCAGCATTTTTCAGCATGGGTGGACTTTTCACACATTTAAAAGCACTTCATGCAAATACAACAATGATGAACTTTAAGTCAAGTCAAGTCAAGTTTATTTGTATAGCGCTTTTCACAATACAGATTGTATCAAAGCAGCTTCACAGTATTAAATTAAAATAATACAACAAAGTTTATTGCCCCTGAATTTAGAAAAGAGGTCAAGTCATTTTTAAAGGAAAGGCCTACACTAAATGCATAAACAGGAAGGGGCAGACCAAACCTCTAGGTAAACCAGCACCATCTAGTGTTTACACGGCAACATGATTGCACTAAAGAGAAGCACTTTTTGTTATATAGTATCAGGAATGCTTCCCTTTGTAGTCATCTAAAGGGGCTCTGTAAATGTAAGGGACCTGAATAAAAAAAAAAAAACATGGGCACAGGGGAGTCAGTCAGCAAATATTTACCCCAACTTGATAGCACTTTCTACTTTGGTTGAAAAGAAAGGTGCTAAAGTTAGAGTAGATATCAACAGATTTTTTTAGACAAGAGGGAGAGTGCAAAAATGGCTGCAGAGGAGGATGCAAAATAGTGTCCAAATGTTGCTCCAAGTCATTAGCACTTAAAAGTTACAAGATGGAGGGAGAGGTATGAAGCAAAGACCTACACTAAATACAAAAACAGAGAGTGGCAGACCAAGCTTCTAGGTAAACAGCACCCTCTAGTGTTTTGAAAGGAAAGGCCTACACTAATGAACAATTATTTTGAAAAAATCAGGGGAGTCAGTCAGCATATATTTACCCCAACTTGATAGCACTTTCTACTGTGGTCGAAAAGAAAGATGCAAAAGTTAGAGTAGATATCAACTGTTATTCAGTCAAGAGGGCAAGGGAATGAAAACTGGCAGCAGAGAAGGATGCAAAATAGTGTCCAAATGTTGCTTTAAGAGGTTTTCACTTAAACGTTGATGGGAGAGGTATAAGGGTTTACAATATTGGTTACACTGACAAAGGAAATTCCATAGAAAAGAGGTTGAGTCTTGCCTGTAGTTCACTTCCTCATTAAAACTACCCCAAAGAGAAGCACTTATGAACACAGGACCAATCAATGCTCCCATTTGAAGTAATCTTAATGTGTTGAACTCTGTGATCAAATGAGCATCGCATGGAGAACGCAGTCTGTAGTTCTTGAAGGCAACTGTCTCTTGAAGCACTGATCACTTGAAACTACCCCAACAAATAGCACTTACCAAATACAACAGACAAGTTAGTGCCATGGTGAGGGTACCGAGGGTGACAGTAGTAGCAGCTGAAAATCTTGTCCAATTTCTAGCCTGGAACTCGGTAGGACTGGACGAGATCCTTTGCAGTCAGAGACACGTGGAGAATGTTGCCTGCTTTTAGGAAGAGCTGGTCTGAGCCATGTGGTTCACCAGCACCCAATATAAGTGTGTCCATGCCCCCTTGGCTTTGCCGTGGTCGTTGACACTCTGCCTTTCTGTAAAGCCCATCAAGTTTTGATTGCAGATATAACATCTTTGGAACGACTCAGCATTTTTCAGCATGGGTGGACTTTTCACACATTTAAAAGCACTTCATGCAAATACAACAATGATGAACTTTATTGCCCCTGAATTTAGAAAAGAGGTCAAGTCATTTTTAAAGGAAAGGCCTACACTAAATACATAAACAGGAAGGGGCAGACCAAACCTCTAGGTAAACCAGCACCATCTAGTGTTTACACGGCAACATGATTGCACTAAAGAGAAGCACTTTTTGTTATATAGTATCAGGAATGCTTCCCTTTGTAGTCATCTAAAGGGGCTCTGTAAATGTAAGGGACCTGAATTAAAAAAAAAAAACATGGGCACAGGAGAGTCAGTCAGCAAATATTTACCCCAACTTGATAGCACTTTCTACTTTGGTTGAAAAGAAAGGTGCTAAAGTTAGAGTAGATATCAACTGATTTTTTTAGACAAGAGGGAGAGTGCAAAAATGGCTGCAGAGGAGGATGCAAAATAGTGTCCAAATGTTGCTCCAAGTCATTAGCACTTAAAAGTTACAAGATGGAGGGAGAGGTATGAAGCAAAGACCTACACTAAATACAAAAACAGAGAGTGGCAGACCAAGCTTCTAGGTAAACAGCACCCTCTAGTGTTTTGAAAGGAAAGGCCTACACTAATGAACAATTATTTTGAAAAAATCAGGGGAGTCAGTCAGCATATATTTACCCCAACTTGATAGCACTTTCTACTGTGGTCGAAAAGAAAGATGCAAAAGTTAGAGTAGATATCAACTGTTATTCAGTCAAGAGGGCAAGGGAATAAAAACTGGCAGCAGAGAAGGATGCAAAATAGTTTCCAAATGTTGCTTTAAGATGTTTTCACTTAAACGTTGATGGGAGAGGCATAAGGGTTTACAATATTGGTTACACTGACAAAGGAAATTCCATAGAAAAGAGGTTGAGTCTTGCCTGTAGTTCACTTCCTCATTAAAACTACCCCAAAGAGAAGCACTTATGAACACAGGACCAATCAATGCTCCCATTTGAAGTAATCTTAATGTGTTGAACTCTGTGATTAAATGAGCATCGCATGGAGAACGCAGTCTGTAGTTCTTGAAGGCAACTGTCTCTTGAAGCACTGATCACTTGAAACTACCCCAACAAATAGCACTTACCAAATACAACAGACAAGTTAGTGCCATGGTGAGGGTACCGAGGGTGACAGTAGTAGCAGCTGAAAATCTTGTCCAATTTATAGCCTGGAACTCGGTAGGACTGGATGAGATCCTTTGCAGTCAGAGACACGTGGAGAATGTTGCCTGCTTTTAGGAAGAGCTGGTCTGAGCCATGTGGTTCACCAGCACCCAATATAAGTGTGTCCATGCCCCCTTGGCTTTGCCGTGGTCGTTGACACTCTGCCTTTCTGTAAAGCCCATCAAGTTTTGATTGCAGATATAACATCTTTGGAACGACTCAGCATTTTTCAGCATGGGTGGACTTTTCACACATTTAAAAGCACTTCATGCAAATACAACAATGATGAACTTTAAGTCAAGTCAAGTCAAGTTTATTTGTATAGCGCTTTTCACAATACAGATTGTATCAAAGCAGCTTCACAGTATTAAATTAAAATAATACAACAAAGTTTATTGCCCCTGAATTTAGAAAAGAGGTCAAGTCATTTTTAAAGGAAAGGCCTACACTAAATGCATAAACAGGAAGGGGCAGACCAAACCTCTAGGTAAACCAGCACCATCTAGTGTTTACACGGCAACATGATTGCACTAAAGAGAAGCACTTTTTGTTATATAGTATCAGGAATGCTTCCCTTTGTAGTCATCTAAAGGGGCTCTGTAAATGTAAGGGACCTGAATTAAAAAAAAAAAACATGGGCACAGGAGAGTCAGTCAGCAAATATTTACCCCAACTTGATAGCACTTTCTACTTTGGTTGAAAAGAAAGGTGCTAAAGTTAGAGTAGATATCAACTGATTTTTTTAGACAAGAGGGAGAGTGCAAAAATGGCTGCAGAGGAGGATGCAAAATAGTGTCCAAATGTTGCTCCAAGTCATTAGCACTTAAAAGTTACAAGATGGAGGGAGAGGTATGAAGCAAAGACCTACACTAAATACAAAAACAGAGAGTGGCAGACCAAGCTTCTAGGTAAACAGCACCCTCTAGTGTTTTGAAAGGAAAGGCCTACACTAATGAACAATTATTTTGAAAAAATCAGGGGAGTCAGTCAGCATATATTTACCCCAACTTGATAGCACTTTCTACTGTGGTCGAAAAGAAAGATGCAAAAGTTAGAGTAGATATCAACTGTTATTCAGTCAAGAGGGCAAGGGAATAAAAACTGGCAGCAGAGAAGGATGCAAAATAGTTTCCAAATGTTGCTTTAAGATGTTTTCACTTAAACGTTGATGGGAGAGGCATAAGGGTTTACAATATTGGTTACACTGACAAAGGAAATTCCATAGAAAAGAGGTTGAGTCTTGCCTGTAGTTCACTTCCTCATTAAAACTACCCCAAAGAGAAGCACTTATGAACACAGGACCAATCAATGCTCCCATTTGAAGTAATCTTAATGTGTTGAACTCTGTGATTAAATGAGCATCGCATGGAGAACGCAGTCTGTAGTTCTTGAAGGCAACTGTCTCTTGAAGCACTGATCACTTGAAACTACCCCAACAAATAGCACTTACCAAATACAACAGACAAGTTAGTGCCATGGTGAGGGTACCGAGGGTGACAGTAGTAGCAGCTGAAAATCTTGTCCAATTTATAGCCTGGAACTCGGTAGGACTGGACGAGATCCTTTGCAGTCAGAGACACGTGGAGAATGTTGCCTGCTTTTAGGAAGAGCTGGTCTGAGCCATGTGGTTCACCAGCACCCAATATAAGTGTGTCCATGCCCCCTTGGCTTTGCCGTGGTCGTTGACACTCTGCCTTTCTGTAAAGCCCATCAAGTTTTGATTGCAGATATAACATCTTTGGAACGACTCAGCATTTTTCAGCATGGGTGGACTTTTCACACATTTAAAAGCACTTCATGCAAATACAACAATGATGAACTTTATTGCCCCTGAATTTAGAAAAGAGGTCAAGTCATTTTTAAAGGAAAGGCCTACACTAAATACATGAACAGGAAGGGGCAGACCAAACCTCTAGGTAAACCAGCACCATCTAGTGTTTTCACGGCAACATGATTGCACTAAAGAGAAGCACTTTTTGTTATATAGTATCAGGAATGCTTCCCTTTGTAGTCATCTAAAGGGGCTCAGTAAATGTAAGGGACCTGAATTAAAAAAAAAAACATGGGCACAGGGGAGTCAGTCAGCAAATATTTACCCCAACTTGATAGCACTTTCTACTTTGGTTGAAAAGAAAGGTGCTAAAGTTAGAGTAGATATCAACAGATTTTTTTAGACAAGAGGGAGAGTGCAAAAATGGCTGCAGAGGAGGATGCAAAATAGTGTCCAAATGTTGCTCCAAGTCATTAGCACTTAAAAGTTACAAGATGGAGGGAGAGGTATGAAGCAAAGACCTACACTAAATACAAAAACAGAGAGTGGCAGACCAAGCTTCTAGGTAAACAGCACCCTCTAGTGTTTTGAAAGGAAAGGCCTACACTAATGAACAATTATTTTGAAAAAATCAGGGGAGTCAGTCAGCATATATTTACCCCAACTTGATAGCACTTTCTACTGTGGTCGAAAAGAAAGATGCAAAAGTTAGAGTAGATATCAACTGTTATTCAGTCAAGAGGGCAAGGGAATGAAAACTGGCAGCAGAGAAGGATGCAAAATAGTGTCCAAATGTTGCTTTAAGAGGTTTTCACTTAAACGTTGATGGGAGAGGTATAAGGGTTTACAATATTGGTTACACTGACAAAGGAAATTCCATAGAAAAGAGGTTGAGTCTTGCCTGTAGTTCACTTCCTCATTAAAACTACCCCAAAGAGAAGCACTTATGAACACAGGACCAATCAATGCTCCCATTTGAAGTAATCTTAATGTGTTGAACTCTGTGATTAAATGAGCATCGCATGGAGAACGCAGTCTGTAGTTCTTGAAGGCAACTGTCTCTTGAAGCACTGATCACTTGAAACTACCCCAACAAATAGCACTTACCAAATACAACAGACAAGTTAGTGCCATGGTGAGGGTACCGAGGGTGACAGTAGTAGCAGCTGAAAATCTTGTCCAATTTATAGCCTGGAACTCGGTAGGACTGGACGAGATCCTTTGCAGTCAGAGACACGTGGAGAATGTTGCCTGCTTTTAGGAAGAGCTGGTCTGAGCCATGTGGTTCACCAGCACCCAATATAAGTGTGTCCATGCCCCCTTGGCTTTGCCGTGGTCGTTGACACTCTGCCTTTCTGTAAAGCCCATCAAGTTTTGATTGCAGATATAACATCTTTGGAACGACTCAGCATTTTTCAGCATGGGTGGACTTTTCACACATTTAAAAGCACTTCATGCAAATACAACAATGATGAACTTTATTGCCCCTGAATTTAGAAAAGAGGTCAAGTCATTTTTAAAGGAAAGGCCTACACTAAATACATGAACAGGAAGGGGCAGACCAAACCTCTAGGTAAACCAGCACCATCTAGTGTTTTCACGGCAACATGATTGCACTAAAGAGAAGCACTTTTTGTTATATAGTATCAGGAATGCTTCCCTTTGTAGTCATCTAAAGGGGCTCAGTAAATGTAAGGGACCTGAATTAAAAAAAAAAACATGGGCACAGGGGAGTCAGTCAGCAAATATTTACCCCAACTTGATAGCACTTTCTACTTTGGTTGAAAAGAAAGGTGCTAAAGTTAGAGTAGATATCAACTGATTTTTTTAGACAAGAGGGAGAGTGCAAAAATGGCTGCAGAGGAGGATGCAAAATAGTGTCCAAATGTTGCTCCAAGTCATTAGCACTTAAAAGTTACAAGATGGAGGGAGAGGTATGAAGCAAAGACCTACACTAAATACAAAAACAGAGAGTGGCAAACCAAGCTTCTAGGTAAACAGCACCCTCTAGTGTTTTGAAAGGAAAGGCCTACACTAATGAACAATTATTTTGAAAAAATCAGGGGAGTCAGTCAGCAAATATTTACCCCAACTTGATAGCACTATCTACTTTGGTTGAAAAGAAAGGTGCTAAAGTCAGAGTAGATATCAACTGATTTTTTTAGACAAGAGGGAGAGTGCAAAAATGGCTGCAGAGGAGGATGCAAAATAGTGTCCAAATGTTGCTCCAAGTCATTAGCACTTAAAAGTTACAAGATGGAGGGAGAGGTATGAAGCAAAGACCTACACTAAATACAAAAACAGAGAGTGGCAGACCAAGCTTCTAGGTAAACAGCACCCTCTAGTGTTTTGAAAGGAAAGGCCTACACTAATGAACAATTATTTTGAAAAAATCAGGGGAGTCAGTCAGCAAATATTTACCCCAACTTGATAGCACTTTCTACTTTGGTTGAAAAGAAAGGTGCTAAAGTCAGAGTAGATATCAACTGATTTTTTTAGACAAGAGGGAGAGTGCAAAAATGGCTGCAGAGGAGGATGCAAAATAGTGTCCAAATGTTGCTCCAAGTCATTAGCACTTAAAAGTTACAAGATGGAGGGAGAGGTATGAAGCAAAGACCTACACTAAATACAAAAACAGAGAGTGGCAGACCAAGCTTCTAGGTAAACAGCACCCTCTAGTGTTTTGAAAGGAAAGGCCTACACTAATGAACAATTATTTTGAAAAAATCAGGGGAGTCAGTCAGCATATATTTACCCCAACTTGATAGCACTTTCTACTGTGGTCGAAAAGAAAGATGCAAAAGTTAGAGTAGATATCAACTGTTATTCAGTCAAGAGGGCAAGGGAATGAAAACTGGCAGCAGAGAAGGATGCAAAATAGTGTCCAAATGTTGCTTTAAGATGTTTTCACTTAAACGTTGATGGGAGAGGTATAAGGGTTTACAATATTGGTTACACTGACAAAGGAAATTCCATAGAAAAGAGGTTGAGTCTTGCCTGTAGTTCACTTCCTCATTAAAACTACCCCAAAGAGAAGCACTTATGAACACAGGACCAATCAATGCTCCCATTTGAAGTAATCTTAATGTGTTGAACTCTGTGATTAAATGAGCATCGCATGGAGAACGCAGTCTGTAGTTCTTGAAGGCAACTGTCTCTTGAAGCACTGATCACTTGAAACTACCCCAACAAATAGCACTTACCAAATACAACAGACAAGTTAGTGCCATGGTGAGGGTACCGAGGGTGACAGTAGTAGCAGCTGAAAATCTTGTCCAATTTATAGCCTGGAACTCAGTAGGACTGGACGAGATCCTTTGCAGTCAGAGACACGTGGAGAATGTTGCCTGCTTTTAGGAAGAGCTGGTCTGAGCCATGTGGTTCACCAGCACCCAATATAAGTGTGTCCATGCCCCCTTGGCTTTGCCGTGGTCGTTGACACTCTGCCTTTCTGTAAAGCCCATCAAGTTTTGATTGCAGATATAACATCTTTGGAACGACTCAGCATTTTTCAGCATGGGTGGACTTTTCACACATTTAAAAGCACTTCATGCAAATACAACAATGATGAACTTTATTGCCCCTGAATTTAGAAAAGAGGTCAAGTCATTTTTAAAGGAAAGGCCTACACTAAATACATGAACAGGAAGGGGCAGACCAAACCTCTAGGTAAACCAGCACCATCTAGTGTTTTCACGGCAACATGATTGCACTAAAGAGAAGCACTTTTTGTTATATAGTATCAGGAATGCTTCCCTTTGTAGTCATCTAAAGGGGCTCAGTAAATGTAAGGGACCTGAATTAAAAAAAAAAACATGGGCACAGGGGAGTCAGTCAGCAAATATTTACCCCAACTTGATAGCACTTTCTACTTTGGTTGAAAAGAAAGGTGCTAAAGTTAGAGTAGATATCAACAGATTTTTTTAGACAAGAGGGAGAGTGCAAAAATGGCTGCAGAGGAGGATGCAAAATAGTGTCCAAATGTTGCTCCAAGTCATTAGCACTTAAAAGTTACAAGATGGAGGGAGAGGTATGAAGCAAAGACCTACACTAAATACAAAAACAGAGAGTGGCAGACCAAGCTTCTAGGTAAACAGCACCCTCTAGTGTTTTGAAAGGAAAGGCCTACACTAATGAACAATTATTTTGAAAAAATCAGGGGAGTCAGTCAGCATATATTTACCCCAACTTGATAGCACTTTCTACTGTGGTCGAAAAGAAAGATGCAAAAGTTAGAGTAGATATCAACTGTTATTCAGTCAAGAGGGCAAGGGAATGAAAACTGGCAGCAGAGAAGGATGCAAAATAGTGTCCAAATGTTGCTTTAAGAGGTTTTCACTTAAACGTTGATGGGAGAGGTATAAGGGTTTACAATATTGGTTACACTGACAAAGGAAATTCCATAGAAAAGAGGTTGAGTCTTGCCTGTAGTTCACTTCCTCATTAAAACTACCCCAAAGAGAAGCACTTATGAACACAGGACCAATCAATGCTCCCATTTGAAGTAATCTTAATGTGTTGAACTCTGTGATTAAATGAGCATCGCATGGAGAACGCAGTCTGTAGTTCTTGAAGGCAACTGTCTCTTGAAGCACTGATCACTTGAAACTACCCCAACAAATAGCACTTACCAAATACAACAGACAAGTTAGTGCCATGGTGAGGGTACCGAGGGTGACAGTAGTAGCAGCTGAAAATCTTGTCCAATTTATAGCCTGGAACTCGGTAGGACTGGACGAGATCCTTTGCAGTCAGAGACACGTGGAGAATGTTGCCTGCTTTTAGGAAGAGCTGGTCTGAGCCATGTGGTTCACCAGCACCCAATATAAGTGTGTCCATGCCCCCTTGGCTTTGCCGTGGTCGTTGACACTCTGCCTTTCTGTAAAGCCCATCAAGTTTTGATTGCAGATATAACATCTTTGGAACGACTCAGCATTTTTCAGCATGGGTGGACTTTTCACACATTTAAAAGCACTTCATGCAAATACAACAATGATGAACTTTATTGCCCCTGAATTTAGAAAAGAGGTCAAGTCATTTTTAAAGGAAAGGCCTACACTAAATACATGAACAGGAAGGGGCAGACCAAACCTCTAGGTAAACCAGCACCATCTAGTGTTTTCACGGCAACATGATTGCACTAAAGAGAAGCACTTTTTGTTATATAGTATCAGGAATGCTTCCCTTTGTAGTCATCTAAAGGGGCTCAGTAAATGTAAGGGACCTGAATTTAAAAAAAAAACATGGGCACATGGGAGTCAGTCAGCAAATATTTACCCCAACTTGATAGCACTTTCTACTTTGGTTGAAAAGAAAGGTGCTAAAGTTAGAGTAGATATCAACTGATTTTTTTAGACAAGAGGGAGAGTGCAAAAATGGCTGCAGAGGAGGATGCAAAATAGTGTCCAAATGTTGCTCCAAGTCATTAGCACTTAAAAGTTACAAGATGGAGGGAGAGGTATGAAGCAAAGACCTACACTAAATACAAAAACAGAGAGTGGCAAACCAAGCTTCTAGGTAAACAGCACCCTCTAGTGTTTTGAAAGGAAAGGCCTACACTAATGAACAATTATTTTGAAAAAATCAGGGGAGTCAGTCAGCAAATATTTACCCCAACTTGATAGCACTATCTACTTTGGTTGAAAAGAAAGGTGCTAAAGTCAGAGTAGATATCAACTGATTTTTTTAGACAAGAGGGAGAGTGCAAAAATGGCTGCAGAGGAGGATGCAAAATAGTGTCCAAATGTTGCTCCAAGTCATTAGCACTTAAAAGTTACAAGATGGAGGGAGAGGTATGAAGCAAAGACCTACACTAAATACAAAAACAGAGAGTGGCAGACCAAGCTTCTAGGTAAACAGCACCCTCTAGTGTTTTGAAAGGAAAGGCCTACACTAATGAACAATTATTTTGAAAAAATCAGGGGAGTCAGTCAGCAAATATTTACCCCAACTTGATAGCACTTTCTACTTTGGTTGAAAAGAAAGGTGCTAAAGTCAGAGTAGATATCAACTGATTTTTTTAGACAAGAGGGAGAGTGCAAAAATGGCTGCAGAGGAGGATGCAAAATAGTGTCCAAATGTTGCTCCAAGTCATTAGCACTTAAAAGTTACAAGATGGAGGGAGAGGTATGAAGCAAAGACCTACACTAAATACAAAAACAGAGAGTGGCAGACCAAGCTTCTAGGTAAACAGCACCCTCTAGTGTTTTGAAAGGAAAGGCCTACACTAATGAACAATTATTTTGAAAAAATCAGGGGAGTCAGTCAGCATATATTTACCCCAACTTGATAGCACTTTCTACTGTGGTCGAAAAGAAAGATGCAAAAGTTAGAGTAGATATCAACTGTTATTCAGTCAAGAGGGCAAGGGAATGAAAACTGGCAGCAGAGAAGGATGCAAAATAGTGTCCAAATGTTGCTTTAAGATGTTTTCACTTAAACGTTGATGGGAGAGGTATAAGGGTTTACAATATTGGTTACACTGACAAAGGAAATTCCATAGAAAAGAGGTTGAGTCTTGCCTGTAGTTCACTTCCTCATTAAAACTACCCCAAAGAGAAGCACTTATGAACACAGGACCAATCAATGCTCCCATTTGAAGTAATCTTAATGTGTTGAACTCTGTGATTAAATGAGCATCGCATGGAGAACGCAGTCTGTAGTTCTTGAAGGCAACTGTCTCTTGAAGCACTGATCACTTGAAACTACCCCAACAAATAGCACTTACCAAATACAACAGACAAGTTAGTGCCATGGTGAGGGTACCGAGGGTGACAGTAGTAGCAGCTGAAAATCTTGTCCAATTTCTAGCCTGGAACTCGGTAGGACTGGACGAGATCCTTTGCAGTCAGAGACACGTGGAGAATGTTGCCTGCTTTTAGGAAGAGCAGGTCTGAGCCATGTGGTTCACCAGCACCCAATATAAGTGTGTCCATGCCCCCTTGGCTTTGCCGTGGTCGTAGACACTCTGCCTTTCTGTAAAGCCCATCAAGTTTTGATTGCAGATATAACATCTTTGGAACGACTCAGCATTTTTCAGCATGGGTGGACTTTTCACACATTTAAAAGCACTTCATGCAAATACAACAATGATGAACTTTATTGCCCCTGAATTTAGAAAAGAGGTCAAGTCATTTTTAAAGGAAAGGCCTACACTAAATACATAAACAGGAAGGGGCAGACCAAACCTCTAGGTAAACCAGCACCATCTAGTGTTTACACTGCAACATGATTGCACTAAAGAGAAGCACTTTTTGTTATATAGTATCAGGAATGCTTCCCTTTGTAGTCATCTAAAGGGGCTCTGTAAATGTAAGGGACCTGAATAAAAAAAAAAAAACATGGGCACAGGAGAGTCAGTCAGCAAATATTTACCCCAACTTGATAGCACTTTCTACTTTGGTTGAAAAGAAAGGTGCTAAAGTTAGAGTAGATATCAACTGATTTTTTTAGACAAGAGGGAGAGTTCAAAAATGGCTGCAGAGGAGGATGCAAAATAGTGTCCAAATGTTGCTCCAAGTCATTAGCACTTAAAAGTTACAAGATGGAGGGAGAGGTATGAAGCAAAGACCTACACTAAATACAAAAACAGAGAGTGGCAGACCAAGCTTCTAGGTAAACAGCACCCTCTAGTGTTTTGAAAGGAAAGGCCTACACTAATGAACAATTATTTTGAAAAAATCAGGGGAGTCAGTCAGCATATATTTACCCCAACTTGATAGCACTTTCTACTGTGGTCGAAAAGAAAGATGCAAAAGTTAGAGTAGATATCAACTGTTATTCAGTCAAGAGGGCAAGGGAATGAAAACTGGCAGCAGAGAAGGATGCAAAATAGTGTCCAAATGTTGCTTTAAGATGTTTTCACTTAAACGTTGATGGGAGAGGTATAAGGGTTTACAATA
Organism: Leuciscus leuciscus; assembly: GCF_965113295.1. Lineage (NCBI taxonomy): Eukaryota > Metazoa > Chordata > Actinopteri > Cypriniformes > Leuciscidae > Leuciscus > Leuciscus leuciscus. The sequence continues at coordinate 24,977,861 of NC_138737.1, read as the reverse complement.
TTGGTTACACTGACAAAGGAAATTCCATAGAAAAGAGGTTGAGTCTTGCCTGTAGTTCACTTCCTCATTAAAACTACCCCAAAGAGAAGCACTTATGAACACAGGACCAATCAATGCTCCCATTTGAAGTAATCTTAATGTGTTGAACTCTGTGATTAAATGAGCATCGCATGGAGAACGCAGTCTGTAGTTCTTGAAGGCAACTGTCTCTTGAAGCACTGATCACTTGAAACTACCCCAACAAATAGCACTTACCAAATACAACAGACAAGTTAGTGCCATGGTGAGGGTACCGAGGGTGACAGTAGTAGCAGCTGAAAATCTTGTCCAATTTCTAGCCTGGAACTCGGTAGGACTGGACGAGATCCTTTGCAGTCAGAGACACGTGGAGAATGTTGCCTGCTTTTAGGAAGAGCTGGTCTGAGCCATGTGGTTCACCAGCACCCAATATAAGTGTGTCCATGCCCCCTTGGCTTTGCCGTGGTCGTTGACACTCTGCCTTTCTGTAAAGCCCATCAAGTTTTGATTGCAGATATAACATCTTTGGAACGACTCAGCATTTTTCAGCATGGGTGGACTTTTCACACATTTAAAAGCACTTCATACAAATACAACAATGATGAACTTTAAGTCAAGTCAAGTCAAGTTTATTTGTATAGCGCTTTTCACAATACAGATTGTATCAAAGCAGCTTCACAGTATTAAATTAAAATAATACAACAAAGTTTATTGCCCCTGAATTTAGAAAAGAGGTCAAGTCATTTTTAAAGGAAAGGCCTACACTAAATACATAAACAGGAAGGGGCAGGACAAACCTCTAGGTAAACCAGCACCATCTAGTGTTTACACGGCAACATGATTGCACTAAAGAGAAGCACTTTTTGTTATATAGTATCAGGAATGCTTCCCTTTGTAGTCATCTAAAGGGGCTCTGTAAATGTAAGGGACCTGAAAAAAAAAAAAAAACATGGGCACAGGGGAGTCAGTCAGCAAATATTTACCCCAACTTGATAGCACTTTCTACTTTGGTTGAAAAGAAAGGTGCTAAAGTTAGAGTAGATATCAACTGATTTTTTTAGACAAGAGGGAGAGTGCAAAAATGGCTGCAGAGGAGGATGCAAAATAGTGTCCAAATGTTGCTCCAAGTCATTAGCACTTAAAAGTTACAAGATGGAGGGAGAGGTATGAAGCAAAGACCTACACTAAATACAAAAACAGAGAGTGGCAGACCAAGCTTCTAGGTAAACAGCACCCTCTAGTGTTTTGAAAGGAAAGGCCTACACTAATGAACAATTATTTTGAAAAAATCAGGGGAGTCAGTCAGCAAATATTTACCCCAACTTGATAGCACTTTCTACTTTGGTTGAAAAGAAAGGTGCTAAAGTCAGAGTAGATATCAACTGATTTTTTTAGACAAGAGGGAGAGTGCAAAAATGGCTGCAGAGGAGGATGCAAAATAGTGTCCAAATGTTGCTCCAAGTCATTAGCACTTAAAAGTTACAAGATGGAGGGAGAGGTATGAAGCAAAGACCTACACTAAATACAAAAACAGAGAGTGGCAGACCAAGCTTCTAGGTAAACAGCACCCTCTAGTGTTTTGAAAGGAAAGGCCTACACTAATGAACAATTATTTTGAAAAAATCAGGGGAGTCAGTCAGCATATATTTACCCCAACTTGATAGCACTTTCTACTGTGGTCGAAAAGAAAGATGCAAAAGTTAGAGTAGATATCAACTGTTATTCAGTCAAGAGGGCAAGGGAATGAAAACTGGCAGCAGAGAAGGATGCAAAATAGTGTCCAAATGTTGCTTTAAGAGGTTTTCACTTAAACGTTGATGGGAGAGGTATAAGGGTTTACAATATTGGTTACACTGACAAAGGAAATTCCATAGAAAAGAGGTTGAGTCTTGCCTGTAGTTCACTTCCTCATTAAAACTACCCCAAAGAGAAGCACTTATGAACACAGGACCAATCAATGCTCCCATTTGAAGTAATCTTAATGTGTTGAACTCTGTGATCAAATGAGCATCGCATGGAGAACGCAGTCTGTAGTTCTTGAAGGCAACTGTCTCTTGAAGCACTGATCACTTGAAACTACCCCAACAAATAGCACTTACCAAATACAACAGACAAGTTAGTGCCATGGTGAGGGTACCGAGGGTGACAGTAGTAGCAGCTGAAAATCTTGTCCAATTTCTAGCCTGGAACTCGGTAGGACTGGACGAGATCCTTTGCAGTCAGAGACACGTGGAGAATGTTGCCTGCTTTTAGGAAGAGCTGGTCTGAGCCATGTGGTTCACCAGCACCCAATATAAGTGTGTCCATGCCCCCTTGGCTTTGCCGTGGTCGTTGACACTCTGCCTTTCTGTAAAGCCCATCAAGTTTTGATTGCAGATATAACATCTTTGGAACGACTCAGCATTTTTCAGCATGGGTGGACTTTTCACACATTTAAAAGCACTTCATGCAAATACAACAATGATGAACTTTATTGCCCCTGAATTTAGAAAAGAGGTCAAGTCATTTTTAAAGGAAAGGCCTACACTAAATACATAAACAGGAAGGGGCAGACCAAACCTCTAGGTAAACCAGCACCATCTAGTGTTTACACGGCAACATGATTGCACTAAAGAGAAGCACTTTTTGTTATATAGTATCAGGAATGCTTCCCTTTGTAGTCATCTAAAGGGGCTCTGTAAATGTAAGGGACCTGAATTAAAAAAAAAAAACATGGGCACAGGAGAGTCAGTCAGCAAATATTTACCCCAACTTGATAGCACTTTCTACTTTGGTTGAAAAGAAAGGTGCTAAAGTTAGAGTAGATATCAACTGATTTTTTTAGGCAAGAGGGAGAGTGCAAAAATGGCTGCAGAAGAGGATGCAAAATAGTGTCCAAATGTTGCTCCAAGTCATTAGCACTTAAAAGATACAAGATGGAGGGAGAGGTATGAAGCAAAGACCTACACTAAATACAAAAACAGAGAGTGGCAGACCAAGCTTCTAGGTAAACAGCACCCTCTAGTGTTTTGAAAGGAAAGGCCTACACTAATGAACAATTATTTTGAAAAAATCAGGGGAGTCAGTCAGCATATATTTACCCCAACTTGATAGCACTTTCTACTGTGGTCGAAAAGAAAGATGCAAAAGTTAGAGTAGATATCAACTGTTATTCAGTCAAGAGGGCAAGGGAATGAAAACTGGCAGCAGAGAAGGATGCAAAATAGTTTCCAAATGTTGCTTTAAGATGTTTTCACTTAAACGTTGATGGGAGAGGCATAAGGGTTTACAATATTGGTTACACTGACAAAGGAAATTCCATAGAAAAGAGGTTGAGTCTTGCCTGTAGTTCACTTCCTCATTAAAACTACCCCAAAGAGAAGCACTTATGAACACAGGACCAATCAATGCTCCCATTTGAAGTAATCTTAATGTGTTGAACTCTGTGATTAAATGAGCATCGCATGGAGAACGCAGTCTGTAGTTCTTGAAGGCAACTGTCTCTTGAAGCACTGATCACTTGAAACTACCCCAACAAATAGCACTTACCAAATACAACAGACAAGTTAGTGCCATGGTGAGGGTACCGAGGGTGACAGTAGTAGCAGCTGAAAATCTTGTCCAATTTATAGCCTGGAACTCGGTAGGACTGGACGAGATCCTTTGCAGTCAGAGACACGTGGAGAATGTTGCCTGCTTTTAGGAAGAGCTGGTCTGAGCCATGTGGTTCACCAGCACCCAATATAAGTGTGTCCATGCCCCCTTGGCTTTGCCGTGGTCGTTGACACTCTGCCTTTCTGTAAAGCCCATCAAGTTTTGATTGCAGATATAACATCTTTGGAACGACTCAGCATTTTTCAGCATGGGTGGACTTTTCACACATTTAAAAGCACTTCATGCAAATACAACAATGATGAACTTTAAGTCAAGTCAAGTCAAGTTTATTTGTATAGCGCTTTTCACAATACAGATTGTATCAAAGCAGCTTCACAGTATTAAATTAAAATAATACAACAAAGTTTATTGCCCCTGAATTTAGAAAAGAGGTCAAGTCATTTTTAAAGGAAAGGCCTACACTAAATACATAAACAGGAAGGGGCAGACCAAACCTCTAGGTAAACCAGCACCATCTAGTGTTTACACGGCAACATGATTGCACTAAAGAGAAGCACTTTTTGTTATATAGTATCAGGAATGCTTCCCTTTGTAGTCATCTAAAGGGGCTCTGTAAATGTAAGGGACCTGAATAAAAAAAAAAAAACATGGGCACAGGGGAGTCAGTCAGCAAATATTTACCCCAACTTGATAGCACTTTCTACTTTGGTTGAAAAGAAAGGTGCTAAAGTTAGAGTAGATATCAACAGATTTTTTTAGACAAGAGGGAGAGTGCAAAAATGGCTGCAGAGGAGGATGCAAAATAGTGTCCAAATGTTGCTCCAAGTCATTAGCACTTAAAAGTTACAAGATGGAGGGAGAGGTATGAAGCAAAGACCTACACTAAATACAAAAACAGAGAGTGGCAGACCAAGCTTCTAGGTAAACAGCACCCTCTAGTGTTTTGAAAGGAAAGGCCTACACTAATGAACAATTATTTTGAAAAAATCAGGGGAGTCAGTCAGCAAATATTTACCCCAACTTGATAGCACTTTCTACTTTGGTTGAAAAGAAAGGTGCTAAAGTCAGAGTAGATATAGACTGATTTTTTTAGACAAGAGGGAGAGTGCAAAAATGGCTGCAGAGGAGGATGCAAAATAGTGTCCAAATGTTGCTCCAAGTCATTAGCACTTAAAAGTTACAAGATGGAGGGAGAGGTATGAAGCAAAGACCTACACTAAATACAAAAACAGAGAGTGGCAGACCAAGCTTCTAGGTAAACAGCACCCTCTAGTGTTTTGAAAGGAAAGGCCTACACTAATGAACAATTATTTTGAAAAAATCAGGGGAGTCAGTCAGCATATATTTACCCCAACTTGATAGCACTTTCTACTGTGGTCGAAAAGAAAGATGCAAAAGTTAGAGTAGATATCAACTGTTATTCAGTCAAGAGGGCAAGGGAATGAAAACTGGCAGCAGAGAAGGATGCAAAATAGTGTCCAAATGTTGCTTTAAGAGGTTTTCACTTAAACGTTGATGGGAGAGGTATAAGGGTTTACAATATTGGTTACACTGACAAAGGAAATTCCATAGAAAAGAGGTTGAGTCTTGCCTGTAGTTCACTTCCTCATTAAAACTACCCCAAAGAGAAGCACTTATGAACACAGGACCAATCAATGCTCCCATTTGAAGTAATCTTAATGTGTTGAACTCTGTGATCAAATGAGCATCGCATGGAGAACGCAGTCTGTAGTTCTTGAAGGCAACTGTCTCTTGAAGCACTGATCACTTGAAACTACCCCAACAAATAGCACTTACCAAATACAACAGACAAGTTAGTGCCATGGTGAGGGTACCGAGGGTGACAGTAGTAGCAGCTGAAAATCTTGTCCAATTTCTAGCCTGGAACTCGGTAGGACTGGACGAGATCCTTTGCAGTCAGAGACACGTGGAGAATGTTGCCTGCTTTTAGGAAGAGCTGGTCTGAGCCATGTGGTTCACCAGCACCCAATATAAGTGTGTCCATGCCCCCTTGGCTTTGCCGTGGTCGTTGACACTCTGCCTTTCTGTAAAGCCCATCAAGTTTTGATTGCAGATATAACATCTTTGGAACGACTCAGCATTTTTCAGCATGGGTGGACTTTTCACACATTTAAAAGCACTTCATGCAAATACAACAATGATGAACTTTATTGCCCCTGAATTTAGAAAAGAGGTCAAGTCATTTTTAAAGGAAAGGCCTACACTAAATACATGAACAGGAAGGGGCAGACCAAACCTCTAGGTAAACCAGCACCATCTAGTGTTTTCACGGCAACATGATTGCACTAAAGAGAAGCACTTTTTGTTATATAGTATCAGGAATGCTTCAATTTGTAGTCATCTAAAGGGGCTCAGTAAATGTAAGGGACCTGAATTAAAAAAAAAAACATGGGCACAGGGGAGTCAGTCAGCAAATATTTACCCCAACTTGATAGCACTTTCTACTTTGGTTGAAAAGAAAGGTGCTAAAGTTAGAGTAGATATCAACAGATTTTTTTAGACAAGAGGGAGAGTGCAAAAATGGCTGCAGAGGAGGATGCAAAATAGTGTCCAAATGTTGCTCCAAGTCATTAGCACTTAAAAGTTACAAGATGGAGGGAGAGGTATGAAGCAAAGACCTACACTAAATACAAAAACAGAGAGTGGCAGACCAAGCTTCTAGGTAAACAGCACCCTCTAGTGTTTTGAAAGGAAAGGCCTACACTAATGAACAATTATTTTGAAAAAATCAGGGGAGTCAGTCAGCATATATTTACCCCAACTTGATAGCACTTTCTACTGTGGTCGAAAAGAAAGATGCAAAAGTTAGAGTAGATATCAACTGTTATTCAGTCAAGAGGGCAAGGGAATGAAAACTGGCAGCAGAGAAGGATGCAAAATAGTGTCCAAATGTTGCTTTAAGAGGTTTTCACTTAAACGTTGATGGGAGAGGTATAAGGGTTTACAATATTGGTTACACTGACAAAGGAAATTCCATAGAAAAGAGGTTGAGTCTTGCCTGTAGTTCACTTCCTCATTAAAACTACCCCAAAGAGAAGCACTTATGAACACAGGACCAATCAATGCTCCCATTTGAAGTAATCTTAATGTGTTGAACTCTGTGATTAAATGAGCATCGCATGGAGAACGCAGTCTGTAGTTCTTGAAGGCAACTGTCTCTTGAAGCACTGATCACTTGAAACTACCCCAACAAATAGCACTTACCAAATACAACAGACAAGTTAGTGCCATGGTGAGGGTACCGAGGGTGACAGTAGTAGCAGCTGAAAATCTTGTCCAATTTATAGCCTGGAACTCGGTAGGACTGGACGAGATCCTTTGCAGTCAGAGACACGTGGAGAATGTTGCCTGCTTTTAGGAAGAGCTGGTCTGAGCCATGTGGTTCACCAGCACCCAATATAAGTGTGTCCATGCCCCCTTGGCTTTGCCGTGGTCGTTGACACTCTGCCTTTCTGTAAAGCCCATCAAGTTTTGATTGCAGATATAACATCTTTGGAACGACTCAGCATTTTTCAGCATGGGTGGACTTTTCACACATTTAAAAGCACTTCATGCAAATACAACAATGATGAACTTTATTGCCCCTGAATTTAGAAAAGAGGTCAAGTCATTTTTAAAGGAAAGGCCTACACTAAATACATGAACAGGAAGGGGCAGACCAAACCTCTAGGTAAACCAGCACCATCTAGTGTTTTCACGGCAACATGATTGCACTAAAGAGAAGCACTTTTTGTTATATAGTATCAGGAATGCTTCCCTTTGTAGTCATCTAAAGGGGCTCAGTAAATGTAAGGGACCTGAATTTAAAAAAAAAACATGGGCACAGGGGAGTCAGTCAGCAAATATTTACCCCAACTTGATAGCACTTTCTACTTTGGTTGAAAAGAAAGGTGCTAAAGTTAGAGTAGATATCAACTGATTTTTTTAGACAAGAGGGAGAGTGCAAAAATGGCTGCAGAGGAGGATGCAAAATAGTGTCCAAATGTTGCTCCAAGTCATTAGCACTTAAAAGTTACAAGATGGAGGGAGAGGTATGAAGCAAAGACCTACACTAAATACAAAAACAGAGAGTGGCAAACCAAGCTTCTAGGTAAACAGCACCCTCTAGTGTTTTGAAAGGAAAGGCCTACACTAATGAACAATTATTTTGAAAAAATCAGGGGAGTCAGTCAGCAAATATTTACCCCAACTTGATAGCACTATCTACTTTGGTTGAAAAGAAAGGTGCTAAAGTCAGAGTAGATATCAACTGATTTTTTTAGACAAGAGGGAGAGTGCAAAAATGGCTGCAGAGGAGGATGCAAAATAGTGTCCAAATGTTGCTCCAAGTCATTAGCACTTAAAAGTTACAAGATGGAGGGAGAGGTATGAAGCAAAGACCTACACTAAATACAAAAACAGAGAGTGGCAGACCAAGCTTCTAGGTAAACAGCACCCTCTAGTGTTTTGAAAGGAAAGGCCTACACTAATGAACAATTATTTTGAAAAAATCAGGGGAGTCAGTCAGCAAATATTTACCCCAACTTGATAGCACTTTCTACTTTGGTTGAAAAGAAAGGTGCTAAAGTCAGAGTAGATATCAACTGATTTTTTTAGACAAGAGGGAGAGTGCAAAAATGGCTGCAGAGGAGGATGCAAAATAGTGTCCAAATGTTGCTCCAAGTCATTAGCACTTAAAAGTTACAAGATGGAGGGAGAGGTATGAAGCAAAGACCTACACTAAATACAAAAACAGAGAGTGGCAGACCAAGCTTCTAGGTAAACAGCACCCTCTAGTGTTTTGAAAGGAAAGGCCTACACTAATGAACAATTATTTTGAAAAAATCAGGGGAGTCAGTCAGCATATATTTACCCCAACTTGATAGCACTTTCTACTGTGGTCGAAAAGAAAGATGCAAAAGTTAGAGTAGATATCAACTGTTATTCAGTCAAGAGGGCAAGGGAATGAAAACTGGCAGCAGAGAAGGATGCAAAATAGTGTCCAAATGTTGCTTTAAGATGTTTTCACTTAAACGTTGATGGGAGAGGTATAAGGGTTTACAATATTGGTTACACTGACAAAGGAAATTCCATAGAAAAGAGGTTGAGTCTTGCCTGTAGTTCACTTCCTCATTAAAACTACCCCAAAGAGAAGCACTTATGAACACAGGACCAATCAATGCTCCCATTTGAAGTAATCTTAATGTGTTGAACTCTGTGATTAAATGAGCATCGCATGGAGAACGCAGTCTGTAGTTCTTGAAGGCAACTGTCTCTTGAAGCACTGATCACTTGAAACTACCCCAACAAATAGCACTTACCAAATACAACAGACAAGTTAGTGCCATGGTGAGGGTACCGAGGGTGACAGTAGTAGCAGCTGAAAATCTTGTCCAATTTCTAGCCTGGAACTCGGTAGGACTGGACGAGATCCTTTGCAGTCAGAGACACGTGGAGAATGTTGCCTGCTTTTAGGAAGAGCAGGTCTGAGCCATGTGGTTCACCAGCACCCAATATAAGTGTGTCCATGCCCCCTTGGCTTTGCCGTGGTCGTAGACACTCTGCCTTTCTGTAAAGCCCATCAAGTTTTGATTGCAGATATAACATCTTTGGAACGACTCAGCATTTTTCAGCATGGGTGGACTTTTCACACATTTAAAAGCACTTCATGCAAATACAACAATGATGAACTTTATTGCCCCTGAATTTAGAAAAGAGGTCAAGTCATTTTTAAAGGAAAGGCCTACACTAAATACATAAACAGGAAGGGGCAGACCAAACCTCTAGGTAAACCAGCACCATCTAGTGTTTACACGGCAACATGATTGCACTAAAGAGAAGCACTTTTTGTTATATAGTATCAGGAATGCTTCCCTTTGTAGTCATCTAAAGGGGCTCTGTAAATGTAAGGGACCTGAATAAAAAAAAAAAAACATGGGCACAGGAGAGTCAGTCAGCAAATATTTACCCCAACTTGATAGCACTTTCTACTTTGGTTGAAAAGAAAGGTGCTAAAGTTAGAGTAGATATCAACTGATTTTTTTAGACAAGAGGGAGAGTTCAAAAATGGCTGCAGAGGAGGATGCAAAATAGTGTCCAAATGTTGCTCCAAGTCATTAGCACTTAAAAGTTACAAGATGGAGGGAGAGGTATGAAGCAAAGACCTACACTAAATACAAAAACAGAGAGTGGCAGACCAAGCTTCTAGGTAAACAGCACCCTCTAGTGTTTTGAAAGGAAAGGCCTACACTAATGAACAATTATTTTGAAAAAATCAGGGGAGTCAGTCAGCATATATTTACCCCAACTTGATAGCACTTTCTACTGTGGTCGAAAAGAAAGATGCAAAAGTTAGAGTAGATATCAACTGTTATTCAGTCAAGAGGGCAAGGGAATGAAAACTGGCAGCAGAGAAGGATGCAAAATAGTGTCCAAATGTTGCTTTAAGATGTTTTCACTTAAACGTTGATGGGAGAGGTATAAGGGTTTACAATATTGGTTACACTGACAAAGGAAATTCCATAGAAAAGAGGTTGAGTCTTGCCTGTAGTTCACTTCCTCATTAAAACTACCCCAAAGAGAAGCACTTATGAACACAGGACCAATCAATGCTCCCATTTGAAGTAATCTTAATGTGTTGAACTCTGTGATTAAATGAGCATCGCATGGAGAACGCAGTCTGTAGTTCTTGAAGGCAACTGTCTCTTGAAGCACTGATCACTTGAAACTACCCCAACAAATAGCACTTACCAAATACAACAGACAAGTTAGTGCCATGGTGAGGGTACCGAGGGTGACAGTAGTAGCAGCTGAAAATCTTGTCCAATTTCTAGCCTGGAACTCGGTAGGACTGGACGAGATCCTTTGCAGTCAGAGACACGTGGAGAATGTTGCCTGCTTTTAGGAAGAGCTGGTCTGAGCCATGTGGTTCACCAGCACCCAATATAAGTGTGTCCATGCCCCCTTGGCTTTGCCGTGGTCGTTGACACTCTGCCTTTCTGTAAAGCCCATCAAGTTTTGATTGCAGATATAACATCTTTGGAACGACTCAGCATTTTTCAGCATGGGTGGACTTTTCACACATTTAAAAGCACTTCATACAAATACAACAATGATGAACTTTAAGTCAAGTCAAGTCAAGTTTATTTGTATAGCGCTTTTCACAATACAGATTGTATCAAAGCAGCTTCACAGTATTAAATTAAAATAATACAACAAAGTTTATTGCCCCTGAATTTAGAAAAGAGGTCAAGTCATTTTTAAAGGAAAGGCCTACACTAAATACATAAACAGGAAGGGGCAGGACAAACCTCTAGGTAAACCAGCACCATCTAGTGTTTACACGGCAACATGATTGCACTAAAGAGAAGCACTTTTTGTTATATAGTATCAGGAATGCTTCCCTTTGTAGTCATCTAAAGGGGCTCTGTAAATGTAAGGGACCTGAAAAAAAAAAAAAAACATGGGCACAGGGGAGTCAGTCAGCAAATATTTACCCCAACTTGATAGCACTTTCTACTTTGGTTGAAAAGAAAGGTGCTAAAGTTAGAGTAGATATCAACTGATTTTTTTAGACAAGAGGGAGAGTGCAAAAATGGCTGCAGAGGAGGATGCAAAATAGTGTCCAAATGTTGCTCCAAGTCATTAGCACTTAAAAGTTACAAGATGGAGGGAGAGGTATGAAGCAAAGACCTACACTAAATACAAAAACAGAGAGTGGCAGACCAAGCTTCTAGGTAAACAGCACCCTCTAGTGTTTTGAAAGGAAAGGCCTACACTAATGAACAATTATTTTGAAAAAATCAGGGGAGTCAGTCAGCAAATATTTACCCCAACTTGATAGCACTTTCTACTTTGGTTGAAAAGAAAGGTGCTAAAGTCAGAGTAGATATCAACTGATTTTTTTAGACAAGAGGGAGAGTGCAAAAATGGCTGCAGAGGAGGATGCAAAATAGTGTCCAAATGTTGCTCCAAGTCATTAGCACTTAAAAGTTACAAGATGGAGGGAGAGGTATGAAGCAAAGACCTACACTAAATACAAAAACAGAGAGTGGCAGACCAAGCTTCTAGGTAAACAGCACCCTCTAGTGTTTTGAAAGGAAAGGCCTACACTAATGAACAATTATTTTGAAAAAATCAGGGGAGTCAGTCAGCATATATTTACCCCAACTTGATAGCACTTTCTACTGTGGTCGAAAAGAAAGATGCAAAAGTTAGAGTAGATATCAACTGTTATTCAGTCAAGAGGGCAAGGGAATGAAAACTGGCAGCAGAGAAGGATGCAAAATAGTGTCCAAATGTTGCTTTAAGAGGTTTTCACTTAAACGTTGATGGGAGAGGTATAAGGGTTTACAATATTGGTTACACTGACAAAGGAAATTCCATAGAAAAGAGGTTGAGTCTTGCCTGTAGTTCACTTCCTCATTAAAACTACCCCAAAGAGAAGCACTTATGAACACAGGACCAATCAATGCTCCCATTTGAAGTAATCTTAATGTGTTGAACTCTGTGATCAAATGAGCATCGCATGGAGAACGCAGTCTGTAGTTCTTGAAGGCAACTGTCTCTTGAAGCACTGATCACTTGAAACTACCCCAACAAATAGCACTTACCAAATACAACAGACAAGTTAGTGCCATGGTGAGGGTACCGAGGGTGACAGTAGTAGCAGCTGAAAATCTTGTCCAATTTCTAGCCTGGAACTCGGTAGGACTGGACGAGATCCTTTGCAGTCAGAGACACATGGAGAATGTTGCCTGCTTTTAGGAAGAGCTGGTCTGAGCCATGTGGTTCACCAGCACCCAATATAAGTGTGTCCATGCCCCCTTGGCTTTGCCGTGGTCGTTGACACTCTGCCTTTCTGTAAAGCCCATCAAGTTTTGATTGCAGATATAACATCTTTGGAACGACTCAGCATTTTTCAGCATGGGTGGACTTTTCACACATTTAAAAGCACTTCATGCAAATACAACAATGATGAACTTTATTGCCCCTGAATTTAGAAAAGAGGTCAAGTCATTTTTAAAGGAAAGGCCTACACTAAATACATAAACAGGAAGGGGCAGACCAAACCTCTAGGTAAACCAGCACCATCTAGTGTTTACACGGCAACATGATTGCACTAAAGAGAAGCACTTTTTGTTATATAGTATCAGGAATGCTTCCCTTTGTAGTCATCTAAAGGGGCTCTGTAAATGTAAGGGACCTGAATTAAAAAAAAAAAACATGGGCACAGGAGAGTCAGTCAGCAAATATTTACCCCAACTTGATAGCACTTTCTACTTTGGTTGAAAAGAAAGGTGCTAAAGTTAGAGTAGATATCAACTGATTTTTTTAGGCAAGAGGGAGAGTGCAAAAATGGCTGCAGAAGAGGATGCAAAATAGTGTCCAAATGTTGCTCCAAGTCATTAGCACTTAAAAGATACAAGATGGAGGGAGAGGTATGAAGCAAAGACCTACACTAAATACAAAAACAGAGAGTGGCAGACCAAGCTTCTAGGTAAACAGCACCCTCTAGTGTTTTGAAAGGAAAGGCCTACACTAATGAACAATTATTTTGAAAAAATCAGGGGAGTCAGTCAGCATATATTTACCCCAACTTGATAGCACTTTCTACTGTGGTCGAAAAGAAAGATGCAAAAGTTAGAGTAGATATCAACTGTTATTCAGTCAAGAGGGCAAGGGAATGAAAACTGGCAGCAGAGAAGGATGCAAAATAGTTTCCAAATGTTGCTTTAAGATGTTTTCACTTAAACGTTGATGGGAGAGGCATAAGGGTTTACAATATTGGTTACACTGACAAAGGAAATTCCATAGAAAAGAGGTTGAGTCTTGCCTGTAGTTCACTTCCTCATTAAAACTACCCCAAAGAGAAGCACTTATGAACACAGGACCAATCAATGCTCCCATTTGAAGTAATCTTAATGTGTTGAACTCTGTGATTAAATGAGCATCGCATGGAGAACGCAGTCTGTAGTTCTTGAAGGCAACTGTCTCTTGAAGCACTGATCACTTGAAACTACCCCAACAAATAGCACTTACCAAATACAACAGACAAGTTAGTGCCATGGTGAGGGTACCGAGGGTGACAGTAGTAGCAGCTGAAAATCTTGTCCAATTTATAGCCTGGAACTCGGTAGGACTGGACGAGATCCTTTGCAGTCAGAGACACGTGGAGAATGTTGCCTGCTTTTAGGAAGAGCTGGTCTGAGCCATGTGGTTCACCAGCACCCAATATAAGTGTGTCCATGCCCCCTTGGCTTTGCCGTGGTCGTTGACACTCTGCCTTTCTGTAAAGCCCATCAAGTTTTGATTGCAGATATAACATCTTTGGAACGACTCAGCATTTTTCAGCATGGGTGGACTTTTCACACATTTAAAAGCACTTCATGCAAATACAACAATGATGAACTTTAAGTCAAGTCAAGTCAAGTTTATTTGTATAGCGCTTTTCACAATACAGATTGTATCAAAGCAGCTTCACAGTATTAAATTAAAATAATACAACAAAGTTTATTGCCCCTGAATTTAGAAAAGAGGTCAAGTCATTTTTAAAGGAAAGGCCTACACTAAATACATAAACAGGAAGGGGCAGACCAAACCTCTAGGTAAACCAGCACCATCTAGTGTTTACACGGCAACATGATTGCACTAAAGAGAAGCACTTTTTGTTATATAGTATCAGGAATGCTTCCCTTTGTAGTCATCTAAAGGGGCTCTGTAAATGTAAGGGACCTGAATAAAAAAAAAAAAACATGGGCACAGGGGAGTCAGTCAGCAAATATTTACCCCAACTTGATAGCACTTTCTACTTTGGTTGAAAAGAAAGGTGCTAAAGTTAGAGTAGATATCAACAGATTTTTTTAGACAAGAGGGAGAGTGCAAAAATGGCTGCAGAGGAGGATGCAAAATAGTGTCCAAATGTTGCTCCAAGTCATTAGCACTTAAAAGTTACAAGATGGAGGGAGAGGTATGAAGCAAAGACCTACACTAAATACAAAAACAGAGAGTGGCAGACCAAGCTTCTAGGTAAACAGCACCCTCTAGTGTTTTGAAAGGAAAGGCCTACACTAATGAACAATTATTTTGAAAAAATCAGGGGAGTCAGTCAGCAAATATTTACCCCAACTTGATAGCACTTTCTACTTTGGTTGAAAAGAAAGGTGCTAAAGTCAGAGTAGATATAGACTGATTTTTTTAGACAAGAGGGAGAGTGCAAAAATGGCTGCAGAGGAGGATGCAAAATAGTGTCCAAATGTTGCTCCAAGTCATTAGCACTTAAAAGTTACAAGATGGAGGGAGAGGTATGAAGCAAAGACCTACACTAAATACAAAAACAGAGAGTGGCAGACCAAGCTTCTAGGTAAACAGCACCCTCTAGTGTTTTGAAAGGAAAGGCCTACACTAATGAACAATTATTTTGAAAAAATCAGGGGAGTCAGTCAGCATATATTTACCCCAACTTGATAGCACTTTCTACTGTGGTCGAAAAGAAAGATGCAAAAGTTAGAGTAGATATCAACTGTTATTCAGTCAAGAGGGCAAGGGAATGAAAACTGGCAGCAGAGAAGGATGCAAAATAGTGTCCAAATGTTGCTTTAAGAGGTTTTCACTTAAACGTTGATGGGAGAGGTATAAGGGTTTACAATATTGGTTACACTGACAAAGGAAATTCCATAGAAAAGAGGTTGAGTCTTGCCTGTAGTTCACTTCCTCATTAAAACTACCCCAAAGAGAAGCACTTATGAACACAGGACCAATCAATGCTCCCATTTGAAGTAATCTTAATGTGTTGAACTCTGTGATCAAATGAGCATCGCATGGAGAACGCAGTCTGTAGTTCTTGAAGGCAACTGTCTCTTGAAGCACTGATCACTTGAAACTACCCCAACAAATAGCACTTACCAAATACAACAGACAAGTTAGTGCCATGGTGAGGGTACCGAGGGTGACAGTAGTAGCAGCTGAAAATCTTGTCCAATTTCTAGCCTGGAACTCGGTAGGACTGGACGAGATCCTTTGCAGTCAGAGACACGTGGAGAATGTTGCCTGCTTTTAGGAAGAGCTGGTCTGAGCCATGTGGTTCACCAGCACCCAATATAAGTGTGTCCATGCCCCCTTGGCTTTGCCGTGGTCGTTGACACTCTGCCTTTCTGTAAAGCCCATCAAGTTTTGATTGCAGATATAACATCTTTGGAACGACTCAGCATTTTTCAGCATGGGTGGACTTTTCACACATTTAAAAGCACTTCATGCAAATACAACAATGATGAACTTTATTGCCCCTGAATTTAGAAAAGAGGTCAAGTCATTTTTAAAGGAAAGGCCTACACTAAATACATAAACAGGAAGGGGCAGACCAAACCTCTAGGTAAACCAGCACCATCTAGTGTTTACACGGCAACATGATTGCACTAAAGAGAAGCACTTTTTGTTATATAGTATCAGGAATGCTTCCCTTTGTAGTCATCTAAAGGGGCTCTGTAAATGTAAGGGACCTGAATTAAAAAAAAAAAACATGGGCACAGGAGAGTCAGTCAGCAAATATTTACCCCAACTTGATAGCACTTTCTACTTTGGTTGAAAAGAAAGGTGCTAAAGTTAGAGTAGATATCAACTGATTTTTTTAGACAAGAGGGAGAGTGCAAAAATGGCTGCAGAAGAGGATGCAAAATAGTGTCCAAATGTTGCTCCAAGTCATTAGCACTTAAAAGATACAAGATGGAGGGAGAGGTATGAAGCAAAGACCTACACTAAATACAAAAACAGAGAGTGGCAGACCAAGCTTCTAGGTAAACAGCACCCTCTAGTGTTTTGAAAGGAAAGGCCTACACTAATGAACAATTATTTTGAAAAAATCAGGGGAGTCAGTCAGCATATATTTACCCCAACTTGATAGCACTTTCTACTGTGGTCGAAAAGAAAGATGCAAAAGTTAGAGTAGATATCAACTGTTATTCAGTCAAGAGGGCAAGGGAATGAAAACTGGCAGCAGAGAAGGATGCAAAATAGTTTCCAAATGTTGCTTTAAGATGTTTTCACTTAAACGTTGATGGGAGAGGCATAAGGGTTTACAATATTGGTTACACTGACAAAGGAAATTCCATAGAAAAGAGGTTGAGTCTTGCCTGTAGTTCACTTCCTCATTAAAACTACCCCAAAGAGAAGCACTTATGAACACAGGACCAATCAATGCTCCCATTTAAAGTAATCTTAATGTGTTGAACTCTGTGATTAAATGAGCATCGCATGGAGAACGCAGTCTGTAGTTCTTGAAGGCAACTGTCTCTTGAAGCACTGATCACTTGAAACTACCCCAACAAATAGCACTTACCAAATACAACAGACAAGTTAGTGCCATGGTGAGGGTACCGAGGGTGACAGTAGTAGCAGCTGAAAATCTTGTCCAATTTCTAGCCTGGAACTCGGTAGGACTGGACGAGATCCTTTGCAGTCAGAGACACGTGGAGAATGTTGCCTGCTTTTAGGAAGAGCTGGTCTGAGCCATGTGGTTCACCAGCACCCAATATAAGTGTGTCCATGCCCCCTTGGCTTTGCCGTGGTCGTTGACACTCTGCCTTTCTGTAAAGCCCATCAAGTTTTGATTGCAGATATAACATCTTTGGAACGACTCAGCATTTTTCAGCATGGGTGGACTTTTCACACATTTAAAAGCACTTCATGCAAATACAACAATGATGAACTTTAAGTCAAGTCAAGTCAAGTTTATTTGTATAGCGCTTTTCACAATACAGATTGTATCAAAGCAGCTTCACAGTATTAAATTAAAATAATACAACAAAGTTTATTGCCCCTGAATTTAGAAAAGAGGTCAAGTCATTTTTAAAGGAAAGGCCTACACTAAATACATAAACAGGAAGGGGCAGACCAAACCTCTAGGTAAACCAGCACCATCTAGTGTTTACACGGCAACATGATTGCACTAAAGAGAAGCACTTTTTGTTATATAGTATCAGGAATGCTTCCCTTTGTAGTCATCTAAAGGGGCTCTGTAAATGTAAGGGACCTGAATAAAAAAAAAAAAACATGGGCACAGGGGAGTCAGTCAGCAAATATTTACCCCAACTTGATAGCACTTTCTACTTTGGTTGAAAAGAAAGGTGCTAAAGTTAGAGTAGATATCAACAGATTTTTTTAGACAAGAGGGAGAGTGCAAAAATGGCTGCAGAGGAGGATGCAAAATAGTGTCCAAATGTTGCTCCAAGTCATTAGCACTTAAAAGTTACAAGATGGAGGGAGAGGTATGAAGCAAAGACCTACACTAAATACAAAAACAGAGAGTGGCAGACCAAGCTTCTAGGTAAACAGCACCCTCTAGTGTTTTGAAAGGAAAGGCCTACACTAATGAACAATTATTTTGAAAAAATCAGGGGAGTCAGTCAGCAAATATTTACCCCAACTTGATAGCACTTTCTACTTTGGTTGAAAAGAAAGGTGCTAAAGTCAGAGTAGATATAGACTGATTTTTTTAGACAAGAGGGAGAGTGCAAAAATGGCTGCAGAGGAGGATGCAAAATAGTGTCCAAATGTTGCTCCAAGTCATTAGCACTTAAAAGTTACAAGATGGAGGGAGAGGTATGAAGCAAAGACCTACACTAAATACAAAAACAGAGAGTGGCAGACCAAGCTTCTAGGTAAACAGCACCCTCTAGTGTTTTGAAAGGAAAGGCCTACACTAATGAACAATTATTTTGAAAAAATCAGGGGAGTCAGTCAGCATATATTTACCCCAACTTGATAGCACTTTCTACTGTGGTCGAAAAGAAAGATGCAAAAGTTAGAGTAGATATCAACTGTTATTCAGTCAAGAGGGCAAGGGAATGAAAACTGGCAGCAGAGAAGGATGCAAAATAGTGTCCAAATGTTGCTTTAAGAGGTTTTCACTTAAACGTTGATGGGAGAGGTATAAGGGTTTACAATATTGGTTACACTGACAAAGGAAATTCCATAGAAAAGAGGTTGAGTCTTGCCTGTAGTTCACTTCCTCATTAAAACTACCCCAAAGAGAAGCACTTATGAACACAGGACCAATCAATGCTCCCATTTGAAGTAATCTTAATGTGTTGAACTCTGTGATCAAATGAGCATCGCATGGAGAACGCAGTCTGTAGTTCTTGAAGGCAACTGTCTCTTGAAGCACTGATCACTTGAAACTACCCCAACAAATAGCACTTACCAAATACAACAGACAAGTTAGTGCCATGGTGAGGGTACCGAGGGTGACAGTAGTAGCAGCTGAAAATCTTGTCCAATTTCTAGCCTGGAACTCGGTAGGACTGGACGAGATCCTTTGCAGTCAGAGACACGTGGAGAATGTTGCCTGCTTTTAGGAAGAGCTGGTCTGAGCCATGTGGTTCACCAGCACCCAATATAAGTGTGTCCATGCCCCCTTGGCTTTGCCGTGGTCGTTGACACTCTGCCTTTCTGTAAAGCCCATCAAGTTTTGATTGCAGATATAACATCTTTGGAACGACTCAGCATTTTTCAGCATGGGTGGACTTTTCACACATTTAAAAGCACTTCATGCAAATACAACAATGATGAACTTTATTGCCCCTGAATTTAGAAAAGAGGTCAAGTCATTTTTAAAGGAAAGGCCTACACTAAATACATAAACAGGAAGGGGCAGACCAAACCTCTAGGTAAACCAGCACCATCTAGTGTTTACACGGCAACATGATTGCACTAAAGAGAAGCACTTTTTGTTATATAGTATCAGGAATGCTTCCCTTTGTAGTCATCTAAAGGGGCTCTGTAAATGTAAGGGACCTGAATTAAAAAAAAAAAACATGGGCACAGGAGAGTCAGTCAGCAAATATTTACCCCAACTTGATAGCACTTTCTACTTTGGTTGAAAAGAAAGGTGCTAAAGTTAGAGTAGATATCAACTGATTTTTTTAGACAAGAGGGAGAGTGCAAAAATGGCTGCAGAAGAGGATGCAAAATAGTGTCCAAATGTTGCTCCAAGTCATTAGCACTTAAAAGATACAAGATGGAGGGAGAGGTATGAAGCAAAGACCTACACTAAATACAAAAACAGAGAGTGGCAGACCAAGCTTCTAGGTAAACAGCACCCTCTAGTGTTTTGAAAGGAAAGGCCTACACTAATGAACAATTATTTTGAAAAAATCAGGGGAGTCAGTCAGCATATATTTACCCCAACTTGATAGCACTTTCTACTGTGGTCGAAAAGAAAGATGCAAAAGTTAGAGTAGATATCAACTGTTATTCAGTCAAGAGGGCAAGGGAATGAAAACTGGCAGCAGAGAAGGATGCAAAATAGTTTCCAAATGTTGCTTTAAGATGTTTTCACTTAAACGTTGATGGGAGAGGCATAAGGGTTTACAATATTGGTTACACTGACAAAGGAAATTCCATAGAAAAGAGGTTGAGTCTTGCCTGTAGTTCACTTCCTCATTAAAACTACCCCAAAGAGAAGCACTTATGAACACAGGACCAATCAATGCTCCCATTTGAAGTAATCTTAATGTGTTGAACTCTGTGATTAAATGAGCATCGCATGGAGAACGCAGTCTGTAGTTCTTGAAGGCAACTGTCTCTTGAAGCACTGATCACTTGAAACTACCCCAACAAATAGCACTTACCAAATACAACAGACAAGTTAGTGCCATGGTGAGGGTACCGAGGGTGACAGTAGTAGCAGCTGAAAATCTTGTCCAATTTCTAGCCTGGAACTCGGTAGGACTGGACGAGATCCTTTGCAGTCAGAGACACGTGGAGAATGTTGCCTGCTTTTAGGAAGAGCTGGTCTGAGCCATGTGGTTCACCAGCACCCAATATAAGTGTGTCCATGCCCCCTTGGCTTTGCCGTGGTCGTTGACACTCTGCCTTTCTGTAAAGCCCATCAAGTTTTGATTGCAGATATAACATCTTTGGAACGACTCAGCATTTTTCAGCATGGGTGGACTTTTCACACATTTAAAAGCACTTCATGCAAATACAACAATGATGAACTTTAAGTCAAGTCAAGTCAAGTTTATTTGTATAGCGCTTTTCACAATACAGATTGTATCAAAGCAGCTTCACAGTATTAAATTAAAATAATACAACAAAGTTTATTGCCCCTGAATTTAGAAAAGAGGTCAAGTCATTTTTAAAGGAAAGGCCTACACTAAATGCATAAACAGGAAGGGGCAGACCAAACCTCTAGGTAAACCAGCACCATCTAGTGTTTACACGGCAACATGATTGCACTAAAGAGAAGCACTTTTTGTTATATAGTATCAGGAATGCTTCCCTTTGTAGTCATCTAAAGGGGCTCTGTAAATGTAAGGGACCTGAATAAAAAAAAAAAAACATGGGCACAGGGGAGTCAGTCAGCAAATATTTACCCCAACTTGATAGCACTTTCTACTTTGGTTGAAAAGAAAGGTGCTAAAGTTAGAGTAGATATCAACAGATTTTTTTAGACAAGAGGGAGAGTGCAAAAATGGCTGCAGAGGAGGATGCAAAATAGTGTCCAAATGTTGCTCCAAGTCATTAGCACTTAAAAGTTACAAGATGGAGGGAGAGGTATGAAGCAAAGACCTACACTAAATACAAAAACAGAGAGTGGCAGACCAAGCTTCTAGGTAAACAGCACCCTCTAGTGTTTTGAAAGGAAAGGCCTACACTAATGAACAATTATTTTGAAAAAATCAGGGGAGTCAGTCAGCAAATATTTACCCCAACTTGATAGCACTTTCTACTTTGGTTGAAAAGAAAGGTGCTAAAGTCAGAGTAGATATAGACTGATTTTTTTAGACAAGAGGGAGAGTGCAAAAATGGCTGCAGAGGAGGATGCAAAATAGTGTCCAAATGTTGCTCCAAGTCATTAGCACTTAAAAGTTACAAGATGGAGGGAGAGGTATGAAGCAAAGACCTACACTAAATACAAAAACAGAGAGTGGCAGACCAAGCTTCTAGGTAAACAGCACCCTTTAGTGTTTTGAAAGGAAAGGCCTACACTAATGAACAATTATTTTGAAAAAATCAGGGGAGTCAGTCAGCATATATTTACCCCAACTTGATAGCACTTTCTACTGTGGTCGAAAAGAAAGATGCAAAAGTTAGAGTAGATATCAACTGTTATTCAGTCAAGAGGGCAAGGGAATGAAAACTGGCAGCAGAGAAGGATGCAAAATAGTGTCCAAATGTTGCTTTAAGAGGTTTTCACTTAAACGTTGATGGGAGAGGTATAAGGGTTTACAATATTGGTTACACTGACAAAGGAAATTCCATAGAAAAGAGGTTGAGTCTTGCCTGTAGTTCACTTCCTCATTAAAACTACCCCAAAGAGAAGCACTTATGAACACAGGACCAATCAATGCTCCCATTTGAAGTAATCTTAATGTGTTGAACTCTGTGATCAAATGAGCATCGCATGGAGAACACAGTCTGTAGTTCTTGAAGGCAACTGTCTCTTGAAGCACTGATCACTTGAAACTACCCCAACAAATAGCACTTACCAAATACAACAGACAAGTTAGTGCCATGGTGAGGGTACCGAGGGTGACAGTAGTAGCAGCTGAAAATCTTGTCCAATTTCTAGCCTGGAACTCGGTAGGACTGGACGAGATCCTTTGCAGTCAGAGACACGTGGAGAATGTTGCCTGCTTTTAGGAAGAGCTGGTCTGAGCCATGTGGTTCACCAGCACCCAATATAAGTGTGTCCATGCCCCCTTGGCTTTGCCGTGGTCGTTGACACTCTGCCTTTCTGTAAAGCCCATCAAGTTTTGATTGCAGATATAACATCTTTGGAACGACTCAGCATTTTTCAGCATGGGTGGACTTTTCACACATTTAAAAGCACTTCATGCAAATACAACAATGATGAACTTTAAGTCAAGTCAAGTCAAGTTTATTTGTATAGCGCTTTTCACAATACAGATTGTATCAAAGCAGCTTCACAGTATTAAATTAAAATAATACAACAAAGTTTATTGCCCCTGAATTTAGAAAAGAGGTCAAGTCATTTTTAAAGGAAAGGCCTACACTAAATGCATAAACAGGAAGGGGCAGACCAAACCTCTAGGTAAACCAGCACCATCTAGTGTTTACACGGCAACATGATTGCACTAAAGAGAAGCACTTTTTGTTATATAGTATCAGGAATGCTTCCCTTTGTAGTCATCTAAAGGGGCTCTGTAAATGTAAGGGACCTGAATAAAAAAAAAAAAACATGGGCACAGGGGAGTCAGTCAGCAAATATTTACCCCAACTTGATAGCACTTTCTACTTTGGTTGAAAAGAAAGGTGCTAAAGTTAGAGTAGATATCAACAGATTTTTTTAGACAAGAGGGAGAGTGCAAAAATGGCTGCAGAGGAGGATGCAAAATAGTGTCCAAATGTTGCTCCAAGTCATTAGCACTTAAAAGTTACAAGATGGAGGGAGAGGTATGAAGCAAAGACCTACACTAAATACAAAAACAGAGAGTGGCAGACCAAGCTTCTAGGTAAACAGCACCCTCTAGTGTTTTGAAAGGAAAGGCCTACACTAATGAACAATTATTTTGAAAAAATCAGGGGAGTCAGTCAGCAAATATTTACCCCAACTTGATAGCACTTTCTACTTTGGTTGAAAAGAAAGGTGCTAAAGTCAGAGTAGATATAGACTGATTTTTTTAGACAAGAGGGAGAGTGCAAAAATGGCTGCAGAGGAGGATGCAAAATAGTGTCCAAATGTTGCTCCAAGTCATTAGCACTTAAAAGTTACAAGATGGAGGGAGAGGTATGAAGCAAAGACCTACACTAAATACAAAAACAGAGAGTGGCAGACCAAGCTTCTAGGTAAACAGCACCCTCTAGTGTTTTGAAAGGAAAGGCCTACACTAATGAACAATTATTTTGAAAAAATCAGGGGAGTCAGTCAGCATATATTTACCCCAACTTGATAGCACTTTCTACTGTGGTCGAAAAGAAAGATGCAAAAGTTAGAGTAGATATCAACTGTTATTCAGTCAAGAGGGCAAGGGAATGAAAACTGGCAGCAGAGAAGGATGCAAAATAGTGTCCAAATGTTGCTTTAAGAGGTTTTCACTTAAACGTTGATGGGAGAGGTATAAGGGTTTACAATATTGGTTACACTGACAAAGGAAATTCCATAGAAAAGAGGTTGAGTCTTGCCTGTAGTTCACTTCCTCATTAAAACTACCCCAAAGAGAAGCACTTATGAACACAGGACCAATCAATGCTCCCATTTGAAGTAATCTTAATGTGTTGAACTCTGTGATCAAATGAGCATCGCATGGAGAACGCAGTCTGTAGTTCTTGAAGGCAACTGTCTCTTGAAGCACTGATCACTTGAAACTACCCCAACAAATAGCACTTACCAAATACAACAGACAAGTTAGTGCCATGGTGAGGGTACCGAGGGTGACAGTAGTAGCAGCTGAAAATCTTGTCCAATTTCTAGCCTGGAACTCGGTAGGACTGGACGAGATCCTTTGCAGTCAGAGACACGTGGAGAATGTTGCCTGCTTTTAGGAAGAGCTGGTCTGAGCCATGTGGTTCACCAGCACCCAATATAAGTGTGTCCATGCCCCCTTGGCTTTGCCGTGGTCGTTGACACTCTGCCTTTCTGTAAAGCCCATCAAGTTTTGATTGCAGATATAACATCTTTGGAACGACTCAGCATTTTTCAGCATGGGTGGACTTTTCACACATTTAAAAGCACTTCATGCAAATACAACAATGATGAACTTTATTGCCCCTGAATTTAGAAAAGAGGTCAAGTCATTTTTAAAGGAAAGGCCTACACTAAATACATAAACAGGAAGGGGCAGACCAAACCTCTAGGTAAACCAGCACCATCTAGTGTTTACACGGCAACATGATTGCACTAAAGAGAAGCACTTTTTGTTATATAGTATCAGGAATGCTTCCCTTTGTAGTCATCTAAAGGGGCTCTGTAAATGTAAGGGACCTGAATTAAAAAAAAAAAACATGGGCACAGGAGAGTCAGTCAGCAAATATTTACCCCAACTTGATAGCACTTTCTACTTTGGTTGAAAAGAAAGGTGCTAAAGTTAGAGTAGATATCAACTGATTTTTTTAGACAAGAGGGAGAGTGCAAAAATGGCTGCAGAGGAGGATGCAAAATAGTGTCCAAATGTTGCTCCAAGTCATTAGCACTTAAAAGTTACAAGATGGAGGGAGAGGTATGAAGCAAAGACCTACACTAAATACAAAAACAGAGAGTGGCAGACCAAGCTTCTAGGTAAACAGCACCCTCTAGTGTTTTGAAAGGAAAGGCCTACACTAATGAACAATTATTTTGAAAAAATCAGGGGAGTCAGTCAGCAAATATTTACCCCAACTTGATAGCACTTTCTACTTTGGTTGAAAAGAAAGGTGCTAAAGTCAGAGTAGATATAGACTGATTTTTTTAGACAAGAGGGAGAGTGCAAAAATGGCTGCAGAGGAGGATGCAAAATAGTGTCCAAATGTTGCTCCAAGTCATTAGCACTTAAAAGTTACAAGATGGAGGGAGAGGTATGAAGCAAAGACCTACACTAAATACAAAAACAGAGAGTGGCAGACCAAGCTTCTAGGTAAACAGCACCCTCTAGTGTTTTGAAAGGAAAGGCCTACACTAATGAACAATTATTTTGAAAAAATCAGGGGAGTCAGTCAGCATATATTTACCCCAACTTGATAGCACTTTCTACTGTGGTCGAAAAGAAAGATGCAAAAGTTAGAGTAGATATCAACTGTTATTCAGTCAAGAGGGCAAGGGAATAAAAACTGGCAGCAGAGAAGGATGCAAAATAGTTTCCAAATGTTGCTTTAAGATGTTTTCACTTAAACGTTGATGGGAGAGGCATAAGGGTTTACAATATTGGTTACACTGACAAAGGAAATTCCATAGAAAAGAGGTTGAGTCTTGCCTGTAGTTCACTTCCTCATTAAAACTACCCCAAAGAGAAGCACTTATGAACACAGGACCAATCAATGCTCCCATTTGAAGTAATCTTAATGTGTTGAACTCTGTGATTAAATGAGCATCGCATGGAGAACGCAGTCTGTAGTTCTTGAAGGCAACTGTCTCTTGAAGCACTGATCACTTGAAACTACCCCAACAAATAGCACTTACCAAATACAACAGACAAGTTAGTGCCATGGTGAGGGTACCGAGGGTGACAGTAGTAGCAGCTGAAAATCTTGTCCAATTTCTAGCCTGGAACTCGGTAGGACTGGACGAGATCCTTTGCAGTCAGAGACACGTGGAGAATGTTGCCTGCTTTTAGGAAGAGCTGGTCTGAGCCATGTGGTTCACCAGCACCCAATATAAGTGTGTCCATGCCCCCTTGGCTTTGCCGTGGTCGTTGACACTCTGCCTTTCTGTAAAGCCCATCAAGTTTTGATTGCAGATATAACATCTTTGGAACGACTCAGCATTTTTCAGCATGGGTGGACTTTTCACACATTTAAAAGCACTTCATGCAAATACAACAATGATGAACTTTAAGTCAAGTCAAGTCAAGTTTATTTGTATAGCGCTTTTCACAATACAGATTGTATCAAAGCAGCTTCACAGTATTAAATTAAAATAATACAACAAAGTTTATTGCCCCTGAATTTAGAAAAGAGGTCAAGTCATTTTTAAAGGAAAGGCCTACACTAAATGCATAAACAGGAAGGGGCAGACCAAACCTCTAGGTAAACCAGCACCATCTAGTGTTTACACGGCAACATGATTGCACTAAAGAGAAGCACTTTTTGTTATATAGTATCAGGAATGCTTCCCTTTGTAGTCATCTAAAGGGGCTCTGTAAATGTAAGGGACCTGAATAAAAAAAAAAAAACATGGGCACAGGGGAGTCAGTCAGCAAATATTTACCCCAACTTGATAGCACTTTCTACTTTGGTTGAAAAGAAAGGTGCTAAAGTTAGAGTAGATATCAACAGATTTTTTTAGACAAGAGGGAGAGTGCAAAAATGGCTGCAGAGGAGGATGCAAAATAGTGTCCAAATGTTGCTCCAAGTCATTAGCACTTAAAAGTTACAAGATGGAGGGAGAGGTATGAAGCAAAGACCTACACTAAATACAAAAACAGAGAGTGGCAGACCAAGCTTCTAGGTAAACAGCACCCTCTAGTGTTTTGAAAGGAAAGGCCTACACTAATGAACAATTATTTTGAAAAAATCAGGGGAGTCAGTCAGCAAATATTTACCCCAACTTGATAGCACTTTCTACTTTGGTTGAAAAGAAAGGTGCTAAAGTCAGAGTAGATATAGACTGATTTTTTTAGACAAGAGGGAGAGTGCAAAAATGGCTGCAGAGGAGGATGCAAAATAGTGTCCAAATGTTGCTCCAAGTCATTAGCACTTAAAAGTTACAAGATGGAGGGAGAGGTATGAAGCAAAGACCTACACTAAATACAAAAACAGAGAGTGGCAGACCAAGCTTCTAGGTAAACAGCACCCTTTAGTGTTTTGAAAGGAAAGGCCTACACTAATGAACAATTATTTTGAAAAAATCAGGGGAGTCAGTCAGCATATATTTACCCCAACTTGATAGCACTTTCTACTGTGGTCGAAAAGAAAGATGCAAAAGTTAGAGTAGATATCAACTGTTATTCAGTCAAGAGGGCAAGGGAATGAAAACTGGCAGCAGAGAAGGATGCAAAATAGTGTCCAAATGTTGCTTTAAGAGGTTTTCACTTAAACGTTGATGGGAGAGGTATAAGGGTTTACAATATTGGTTACACTGACAAAGGAAATTCCATAGAAAAGAGGTTGAGTCTTGCCTGTAGTTCACTTCCTCATTAAAACTACCCCAAAGAGAAGCACTTATGAACACAGGACCAATCAATGCTCCCATTTGAAGTAATCTTAATGTGTTGAACTCTGTGATCAAATGAGCATCGCATGGAGAACACAGTCTGTAGTTCTTGAAGGCAACTGTCTCTTGAAGCACTGATCACTTGAAACTACCCCAACAAATAGCACTTACCAAATACAACAGACAAGTTAGTGCCATGGTGAGGGTACCGAGGGTGACAGTAGTAGCAGCTGAAAATCTTGTCCAATTTCTAGCCTGGAACTCGGTAGGACTGGACGAGATCCTTTGCAGTCAGAGACACGTGGAGAATGTTGCCTGCTTTTAGGAAGAGCTGGTCTGAGCCATGTGGTTCACCAGCACCCAATATAAGTGTGTCCATGCCCCCTTGGCTTTGCCGTGGTCGTTGACACTCTGCCTTTCTGTAAAGCCCATCAAGTTTTGATTGCAGATATAACATCTTTGGAACGACTCAGCATTTTTCAGCATGGGTGGACTTTTCACACATTTAAAAGCACTTCATGCAAATACAACAATGATGAACTTTAAGTCAAGTCAAGTCAAGTTTATTTGTATAGCGCTTTTCACAATACAGATTGTATCAAAGCAGCTTCACAGTATTAAATTAAAATAATACAACAAAGTTTATTGCCCCTGAATTTAGAAAAGAGGTCAAGTCATTTTTAAAGGAAAGGCCTACACTAAATGCATAAACAGGAAGGGGCAGACCAAACCTCTAGGTAAACCAGCACCATCTAGTGTTTACACGGCAACATGATTGCACTAAAGAGAAGCACTTTTTGTTATATAGTATCAGGAATGCTTCCCTTTGTAGTCATCTAAAGGGGCTCTGTAAATGTAAGGGACCTGAATAAAAAAAAAAAAAACATGGGCACAGGGGAGTCAGTCAGCAAATATTTACCCCAACTTGATAGCACTTTCTACTTTGGTTGAAAAGAAAGGTGCTAAAGTTAGAGTAGATATCAACAGATTTTTTTAGACAAGAGGGAGAGTGCAAAAATGGCTGCAGAGGAGGATGCAAAATAGTGTCCAAATGTTGCTCCAAGTCATTAGCACTTAAAAGTTACAAGATGGAGGGAGAGGTATGAAGCAAAGACCTACACTAAATACAAAAACAGAGAGTGGCAGACCAAGCTTCTAGGTAAACAGCACCCTCTAGTGTTTTGAAAGGAAAGGCCTACACTAATGAACAATTATTTTGAAAAAATCAGGGGAGTCAGTCAGCAAATATTTACCCCAACTTGATAGCACTTTCTACTTTGGTTGAAAAGAAAGGTGCTAAAGTCAGAGTAGATATAGACTGATTTTTTTAGACAAGAGGGAGAGTGCAAAAATGGCTGCAGAGGAGGATGCAAAATAGTGTCCAAATGTTGCTCCAAGTCATTAGCACTTAAAAGTTACAAGATGGAGGGAGAGGTATGAAGCAAAGACCTACACTAAATACAAAAACAGAGAGTGGCAGACCAAGCTTCTAGGTAAACAGCACCCTCTAGTGTTTTGAAAGGAAAGGCCTACACTAATGAACAATTATTTTGAAAAAATCAGGGGAGTCAGTCAGCATATATTTACCCCAACTTGATAGCACTTTCTACTGTGGTCGAAAAGAAAGATGCAAAAGTTAGAGTAGATATCAACTGTTATTCAGTCAAGAGGGCAAGGGAATGAAAACTGGCAGCAGAGAAGGATGCAAAATAGTGTCCAAATGTTGCTTTAAGAGGTTTTCACTTAAACGTTGATGGGAGAGGTATAAGGGTTTACAATATTGGTTACACTGACAAAGGAAATTCCATAGAAAAGAGGTTGAGTCTTGCCTGTAGTTCACTTCCTCATTAAAACTACCCCAAAGAGAAGCACTTATGAACACAGGACCAATCAATGCTCCCATTTGAAGTAATCTTAATGTGTTGAACTCTGTGATCAAATGAGCATCGCATGGAGAACGCAGTCTGTAGTTCTTGAAGGCAACTGTCTCTTGAAGCACTGATCACTTGAAACTACCCCAACAAATAGCACTTACCAAATACAACAGACAAGTTAGTGCCATGGTGAGGGTACCGAGGGTGACAGTAGTAGCAGCTGAAAATCTTGTCCAATTTCTAGCCTGGAACTCGGTAGGACTGGACGAGATCCTTTGCAGTCAGAGACACGTGGAGAATGTTGCCTGCTTTTAGGAAGAGCTGGTCTGAGCCATGTGGTTCACCAGCACCCAATATAAGTGTGTCCATGCCCCCTTGGCTTTGCCGTGGTCGTTGACACTCTGCCTTTCTGTAAAGCCCATCAAGTTTTGATTGCAGATATAACATCTTTGGAACGACTCAGCATTTTTCAGCATGGGTGGACTTTTCACACATTTAAAAGCACTTCATGCAAATACAACAATGATGAACTTTATTGCCCCTGAATTTAGAAAAGAGGTCAAGTCATTTTTAAAGGAAAGGCCTACACTAAATACATAAACAGGAAGGGGCAGACCAAACCTCTAGGTAAACCAGCACCATCTAGTGTTTACACGGCAACATGATTGCACTAAAGAGAAGCACTTTTTGTTATATAGTATCAGGAATGCTTCCCTTTGTAGTCATCTAAAGGGGCTCTGTAAATGTAAGGGACCTGAATTAAAAAAAAAAAACATGGGCACAGGAGAGTCAGTCAGCAAATATTTACCCCAACTTGATAGCACTTTCTACTTTGGTTGAAAAGAAAGGTGCTAAAGTTAGAGTAGATATCAACTGATTTTTTTAGACAAGAGGGAGAGTGCAAAAATGGCTGCAGAGGAGGATGCAAAATAGTGTCCAAATGTTGCTCCAAGTCATTAGCACTTAAAAGTTACAAGATGGAGGGAGAGGTATGAAGCAAAGACCTACACTAAATACAAAAACAGAGAGTGGCAGACCAAGCTTCTAGGTAAACAGCACCCTCTAGTGTTTTGAAAGGAAAGGCCTACACTAATGAACAATTATTTTGAAAAAATCAGGGGAGTCAGTCAGCAAATATTTACCCCAACTTGATAGCACTTTCTACTTTGGTTGAAAAGAAAGGTGCTAAAGTCAGAGTAGATATAGACTGATTTTTTTAGACAAGAGGGAGAGTGCAAAAATGGCTGCAGAGGAGGATGCAAAATAGTGTCCAAATGTTGCTCCAAGTCATTAGCACTTAAAAGTTACAAGATGGAGGGAGAGGTATGAAGCAAAGACCTACACTAAATACAAAAACAGAGAGTGGCAGACCAAGCTTCTAGGTAAACAGCACCCTCTAGTGTTTTGAAAGGAAAGGCCTACACTAATGAACAATTATTTTGAAAAAATCAGGGGAGTCAGTCAGCATATATTTACCCCAACTTGATAGCACTTTCTACTGTGGTCGAAAAGAAAGATGCAAAAGTTAGAGTAGATATCAACTGTTATTCAGTCAAGAGGGCAAGGGAATAAAAACTGGCAGCAGAGAAGGATGCAAAATAGTTTCCAAATGTTGCTTTAAGATGTTTTCACTTAAACGTTGATGGGAGAGGCATAAGGGTTTACAATATTGGTTACACTGACAAAGGAAATTCCATAGAAAAGAGGTTGAGTCTTGCCTGTAGTTCACTTCCTCATTAAAACTACCCCAAAGAGAAGCACTTATGAACACAGGACCAATCAATGCTCCCATTTGAAGTAATCTTAATGTGTTGAACTCTGTGATTAAATGAGCATCGCATGGAGAACGCAGTCTGTAGTTCTTGAAGGCAACTGTCTCTTGAAGCACTGATCACTTGAAACTACCCCAACAAATAGCACTTACCAAATACAACAGACAAGTTAGTGCCATGGTGAGGGTACCGAGGGTGACAGTAGTAGCAGCTGAAAATCTTGTCCAATTTATAGCCTGGAACTCGGTAGGACTGGACGAGATCCTTTGCAGTCAGAGACACGTGGAGAATGTTGCCTGCTTTTAGGAAGAGCTGGTCTGAGCCATGTGGTTCACCAGCACCCAATATAAGTGTGTCCATGCCCCCTTGGCTTTGCCGTGGTCGTTGACACTCTGCCTTTCTGTAAAGCCCATCAAGTTTTGATTGCAGATATAACATCTTTGGAACGACTCAGCATTTTTCAGCATGGGTGGACTTTTCACACATTTAAAAGCACTTCATGCAAATACAACAATGATGAACTTTATTGCCCCTGAATTTAGAAAAGAGGTCAAGTCATTTTTAAAGGAAAGGCCTACACTAAATACATGAACAGGAAGGGGCAGACCAAACCTCTAGGTAAACCAGCACCATCTAGTGTTTTCACGGCAACATGATTGCACTAAAGAGAAGCACTTTTTGTTATATAGTATCAGGAATGCTTCCCTTTGTAGTCATCTAAAGGGGCTCAGTAAATGTAAGGGACCTGAATTAAAAAAAAAAACATGGGCACAGGGGAGTCAGTCAGCAAATATTTACCCCAACTTGATAGCACTTTCTACTTTGGTTGAAAAGAAAGGTGCTAAAGTTAGAGTAGATATCAACAGATTTTTTTAGACAAGAGGGAGAGTGCAAAAATGGCTGCAGAGGAGGATGCAAAATAGTGTCCAAATGTTGCTCCAAGTCATTAGCACTTAAAAGTTACAAGATGGAGGGAGAGGTATGAAGCAAAGACCTACACTAAATACAAAAACAGAGAGTGGCAGACCAAGCTTCTAGGTAAACAGCACCCTCTAGTGTTTTGAAAGGAAAGGCCTACACTAATGAACAATTATTTTGAAAAAATCAGGGGAGTCAGTCAGCATATATTTACCCCAACTTGATAGCACTTTCTACTGTGGTCGAAAAGAA
Organism: Leuciscus leuciscus; assembly: GCF_965113295.1. NCBI lineage: Eukaryota > Metazoa > Chordata > Actinopteri > Cypriniformes > Leuciscidae > Leuciscus > Leuciscus leuciscus. Next base: position 24,945,627 of record NC_138737.1, on the reverse strand, counting down.
AGATGCAAAAGTTAGAGTAGATATCAACTGTTATTCAGTCAAGAGGGCAAGGGAATGAAAACTGGCAGCAGAGAAGGATGCAAAATAGTGTCCAAATGTTGCTTTAAGAGGTTTTCACTTAAACGTTGATGGGAGAGGTATAAGGGTTTACAATATTGGTTACACTGACAAAGGAAATTCCATAGAAAAGAGGTTGAGTCTTGCCTGTAGTTCACTTCCTCATTAAAACTACCCCAAAGAGAAGCACTTATGAACACAGGACCAATCAATGCTCCCATTTGAAGTAATCTTAATGTGTTGAACTCTGTGATTAAATGAGCATCGCATGGAGAACGCAGTCTGTAGTTCTTGAAGGCAACTGTCTCTTGAAGCACTGATCACTTGAAACTACCCCAACAAATAGCACTTACCAAATACAACAGACAAGTTAGTGCCATGGTGAGGGTACCGAGGGTGACAGTAGTAGCAGCTGAAAATCTTGTCCAATTTCTAGCCTGGAACTCGGTAGGACTGGACGAGATCCTTTGCAGTCAGAGACACGTGGAGAATGTTGCCTGCTTTTAGGAAGAGCTGGTCTGAGCCATGTGGTTCACCAGCACCCAATATAAGTGTGTCCATGCCCCCTTGGCTTTGCCGTGGTCGTTGACACTCTGCCTTTCTGTAAAGCCCATCAAGTTTTGATTGCAGATATAACATCTTTGGAACGACTCAGCATTTTTCAGCATGGGTGGACTTTTCACACATTTAAAAGCACTTCATGCAAATACAACAATGATGAACTTTATTGCCCCTGAATTTAGAAAAGAGGTCAAGTCATTTTTAAAGGAAAGGCCTACACTAAATACATAAACAGGAAGGGGCAGACCAAACCTCTAGGTAAACCAGCACCATCTAATGTTTACACGGCAACATGATTGCACTAAAGAGAAGCACTTTTTGTTATATAGTATCAGGAATGCTTCCCTTTGTAGTCATCTAAAGGGGCTCTGTAAATGTAAGGGACCTGAATAAAATAAAATAAAACATGGGCACAGGGGAGTCAGTCAGCAAATATTTACCCCAACTTGATAGCACTTTCTACTTTGGTTGAAAAGAAAGGTGCTAAAGTCAGAGTAGATATCAACTGATTTTTTTAGACAAGAGGGAGAGTGCAAAAATGGGTGCAGAGGAGGATGCAAAATAGTGTCCAAATGTTGCTCCAAGTCATTAGCACTTAAAAGTTACAAGATGGAGGGAGAGGTATGAAGCAAAGACCTACACTAAATACAAAAACAGAGAGTGGCAGACCAAACTTCTAGGTAAACAGCACCCTCTAGTGTTTTGAAAGGAAAGGCCTACACTAATGAACAATTATTTTGAAAAAATCAGGGGAGTCAGTCAGCAAATATTTACCCCAACTTGATAGCACTTTCTACTTTGGTTGAAAAGAAAGGTGCTAAAGTTAGAGTAGATATCAACTGTTATTCAGTCAAGAGGGCAAGGGAATGAAAACTGGCAGCAGAGAAGGATGCAAAATAGTGTCCAAATGTTGCTTTAAGATGTTTTCACTTAAACGTTGATGGGAGAGGTATAAGGGTTTACAATATTGGTTACACTGACAAAGGAAATTCCATAGAAAAGAGGTTGAGTCTTGCCTGTAGTTCACTTCCTCATTAAAACTACCCCAAAGAGAAGCACTTATGAACACAGGACCAATCAATGCTCCCATTTGAAGTAATCTTAATGTGTTGAACTCTGTGATTAAATGAGCATCGCATGGAGAACGCAGTCTGTAGTTCTTGAAGGCAACTGTCTCTTGAAGCACTGATCACTTGAAACTACCCCAACAAATAGCACTTACCAAATACAACAGACAAGTTAGTGCCATGGTGAGGGTACCGAGGGTGACAGTAGTAGCAGCTGAAAATCTTGTCCAATTTCTAGCCTGGAACTCGGTAGGACTGGACGAGATCCTTTGCAGTCAGAGACACGTGGAGAATGTTGCCTGCTTTTAGGAAGAGCAGGTCTGAGCCATGTGGTTCACCAGCACCCAATATAAGTGTGTCCATGCCCCCTTGGCTTTGCCGTGGTCGTAGACACTCTGCCTTTCTGTAAAGCCCATCAAGTTTTGATTGCAGATATAACATCTTTGGAACGACTCAGCATTTTTCAGCATGGGTGGACTTTTCACACATTTAAAAGCACTTCATGCAAATACAACAATGATGAACTTTATTGCCCCTGAATTTAGAAAAGAGGTCAAGTCATTTTTAAAGGAAAGGCCTACACTAAATACATAAACAGGAAGGGGCAGACCAAACCTCTAGGTAAACCAGCACCATCTAGTGTTTACACGGCAACATGATTGCACTAAAGAGAAGCACTTTTTGTTATATAGTATCAGGAATGCTTCCCTTTGTAGTCATCTAAAGGGGCTCTGTAAATGTAAGGGACCTGAATTTAAAAAAAAAAACATGGGCACAGGAGAGTCAGTCAGCAAATATTTACCCCAACTTGATAGCACTTTCTTCTTTGGTTGAAAAGAAAGGTGCTAAAGTTAGAGTAGATATCAACTGATTTTTTTAGACAAGAGGGAGAGTTCAAAAATGGCTGCAGAGGAGGATGCAAAATAGTGTCCAAATGTTGCTCCAAGTCATTAGCACTTAAAAGTTACAAGATGGAGGGAGAGGTATGAAGCAAAGACCTACACTAAATACAAAAACAGAGAGTGGCAGACCAAGCTTCTAGGTAAACAGCACCCTCTAGTGTTTTGAAAGGAAAGGCCTACACTAATGAACAATTATTTTGAAAAAATCAGGGGAGTCAGTCAGCATATATTTACCCCAACTTGATAGCACTTTCTACTGTGGTCGAAAAGAAAGATGCAAAAGTTAGAGTAGATATCAACTGTTATTCAGTCAAGAGGGCAAGGGAATGAAAACTGGCAGCAGAGAAGGATGCAAAATAGTGTCCAAATGTTGCTTTAAGATGTTTTCACTTAAACGTTGATGGGAGAGGTATAAGGGTTTACAATATTGGTTACACTGACAAAGGAAATTCCATAGAAAAGAGGTTGAGTCTTGCCTGTAGTTCACTTCCTCATTAAAACTACCCCAAAGAGAAGCACTTATGAACACAGGACCAATCAATGCTCCCATTTGAAGTAATCTTAATGTGTTGAACTCTGTGATTAAATGAGCATCGCATGGAGAACGCAGTCTGTAGTTCTTGAAGGCAACTGTCTCTTGAAGCACTGATCACTTGAAACTACCCCAACAAATAGCACTTACCAAATACAACAGACAAGTTAGTGCCATGGTGAGGGTACCGAGGGTGACAGTAGTAGCAGCTGAAAATCTTGTCCAATTTCTAGCCTGGAACTCGGTAGGACTGGACGAGATCCTTTGCAGTCAGAGACACGTGGAGAATGTTTTTCTTCTTTTAGGAAGAGCTGGTCTGAGCCATGTGGTTCACCAGCACCCAATATAAGTGTGTCCATGCCCCCTTGGCTTTGCCGTGGTCGTTGACACTCTGCCTTTCTGTAAAGCCCATCAAGTTTTGATTGCAGATATAACATCTTTGGAACGACTCAGCATTTTTCAGCATGGGTGGACTTTTCACACATTTAAAAGCACTTCATGCAAATACAACAATGATGAACTTTATTGCCCCTGAATTTAGAAAAGAGGTCAAGTCATTTTTAAAGGAAAGGCCTACACTAAATACATAAACAGGAAGGGGCAGACCAAACCTCTAGGTAAACCAGCACCATCTAGTGTTTACACGGCAACATGATTGCACTAAAGAGAAGCACTTTTTGTTATATAGTATCAGGAATGCTTCCCTTTGTAGTCATCTAAAGGGGCTCTGTAAATGTAAGGGACCTGAATAAAAAAAAAAAAACATGGGCACAGGGGAGTCAGTCAGCAAATATTTACCCCAACTTGATAGCACTTTCTACTTTGGTTGAAAAGAAAGGTGCTAAAGTTAGAGTAGATATCAACTGATTTTTTTAGACAAGAGGGAGAGTGCAAAAATGGCTGCAGAGGAGGATGCAAAATAGTGTCCAAATGTTGCTCCAAGTCATTAGCACTTAAAAGTTACAAGATGGAGGGAGAGGTATGAAGCAAAGACCTACACTAAATACAAAAACAGAGAGTGGCAGACCAAGCTTCTAGGTAAACAGCACCCTCTAGTGTTTTGAAAGGAAAGGCCTACACTAATGAACAATTATTTTGAAAAAATCAGGGGAGTCAGTCAGCATATATTTACCCCAACTTGATAGCACTTTCTACTTTGGTTGAAAAGAAAGGTGCTAAAGTCAGAGTAGATATCAACTGATTTTTTTAGACAAGAGGGAGAGTGCAAAAATGGCTGCAGAGGAGGATGCAAAATAGTGTCCAAATGTTGCTCCAAGTCATTAGCACTTAAAAGTTACAAGATGGAGGGAGAGGTATGAAGCAAAGACCTACACTAAATACAAAAACAGAGAGTGGCAGACCAAGCTTCTAGGTAAACAGCACCCTCTAGTGTTTTGAAAGGAAAGGCCTACACTAATGAACAATTATTTTGAAAAAATCAGGGGAGTCAGTCAGCATATATTTACCCCAACTTGATAGCACTTTCTACTGTGGTCGAAAAGAAAGATGCAAAAGTTAGAGTAGATATCAACTGTTATTCAGTCAAGAGGGCAAGGGAATGAAAACTGGCAGCAGAGAAGGATGCAAAATAGTGTCCAAATGTTGCTTTAAGAGGTTTTCACTTAAACGTTGATGGGAGAGGTATAAGGGTTTACAATATTGGTTACACTGACAAAGGAAATTCCATAGAAAAGAGGTTGAGTCTTGCCTGTAGTTCACTTCCTCATTAAAACTACCCCAAAGAGAAGCACTTATGAACACAGGACCAATCAATGCTCCCATTTGAAGTAATCTTAATGTGTTGAACTCTGTGATCAAATGAGCATCGCATGGAGAACGCAGTCTGTAGTTCTTGAAGGCAACTGTCTCTTGAAGCACTGATCACTTGAAACTACCCCAACAAATAGCACTTACCAAATACAACAGACAAGTTAGTGCCATGGTGAGGGTACCGAGGGTGACAGTAGTAGCAGCTGAAAATCTTGTCCAATTTCTAGCCTGGAACTCGGTAGGACTGGACGAGATCCTTTGCAGTCAGAGACACGTGGAGAATGTTGCCTGCTTTTAGGAAGAGCTGGTCTGAGCCATGTGGTTCACCAGCACCCAATATAAGTGTGTCCATGCCCCCTTGGCTTTGCCGTGGTCGTTGACACTCTGCCTTTCTGTAAAGCCCATCAAGTTTTGATTGCAGATATAACATCTTTGGAACGACTCAGCATTTTTCAGCATGGGTGGACTTTTCACACATTTAAAAGCACTTCATGCAAATACAACAATGATGAACTTTATTGCCCCTGAATTTAGAAAAGAGGTCAAGTCATTTTTAAAGGAAAGGCCTACACTAAATACATAAACAGGAAGGGGCAGACCAAACCTCTAGGTAAACCAGCACCATCTAGTGTTTTCTCGGCAACATGATTGCACTAAAGAGAATAACTTTTTGTTATATAGTATCAGGAATGCTTCCCTTTGTAGTCATCTAAAGGGGCTCTGTAAATGTAAGGGACCTGAATTTAAAAAAAAAAACATGGGCACAGGAGAGTCAGTCAGCAAATATTTACCCCAACTTGATAGCACTTTCTACTTTGGTTGAAAAGAAAGGTGCTAAAGTTAGAGTAGATATCAACTGATTTTTTTAGACAAGAGGGAGAGTGCAAAAATGGCTGCAGAGGAGGATGCAAAATAGTGTCCAAATTTTGCTCCAAGTCATTAGCACTTAAAAGTTACAAGATGGAGGGAGAGGTATGAAGCAAAGACCTACACTAAATACAAAAACAGAGAGTGGCAGACCAAGCTTCTAGGTAAACAGCACCCTCTAGTGTTTTGAAAGGAAAGGCCTACACTAATGAACAATTATTTTGAAAAAATCAGGGGAGTCAGTCAGCATATATTTACCCCAACTTGATAGCACTTTCTACTGTGGTCGAAAAGAAAGATGCAAAAGTTAGAGTAGATATCAACTGTTATTCAGTCAAGAGGGCAAGGGAATGAAAACTGGCAGCAGAGAAGGATGCAAAATAGTTTCCAAATGTTGCTTTAAGATGTTTTCACTTAAACGTTGATGGGAGAGGCATAAGGGTTTACAATATTGGTTACACTGACAAAGGAAATTCCATAGAAAAGAGGTTGAGTCTTGCCTGTAGTTCACTTCCTCATTAAAACTACCCCAAAGAGAAGCACTTATGAACACAGGACCAATCAATGCTCCCATTTGAAGTAATCTTAATGTGTTGAACTCTGTGATTAAATGAGCATCGCATGGAGAACGCAGTCTGTAGTTCTTGAAGGCAACTGTCTCTTGAAGCACTGATCACTTGAAACTACCCCAACAAATAGCACTTACCAAATACAACAGACAAGTTAGTGCCATGGTGAGGGTACCGAGGGTGACAGTAGTAGCAGCTGAAAATCTTGTCCAATTTCTAGCCTGGAACTCGGTAGGACTGGACGAGATCCTTTGCAGTCAGAGACACGTGGAGAATGTTGCCTGCTTTTAGGAAGAGCTGGTCTGAGCCATGTGGTTCACCAGCACCCAATATAAGTGTGTCCATGCCCCCTTGGCTTTGCCGTGGTCGTTGACACTCTGCCTTTCTGTAAAGCCCATCAAGTTTTGATTGCAGATATAACATCTTTGGAACGACTCAGCATTTTTCAGCATGGGTGGACTTTTCACACATTTAAAAGCACTTCATGCAAATACAACAATGATGAACTTTATTGCCCCTGAATTTAGAAAAGAGGTCAAGTCATTTTTAAAGGAAAGGCCTACACTAAATACATGAACAGGAAGGGGCAGACCAAACCTCTAGGTAAACCAGCACCATCTAGTGTTTTCACGGCAACACGATTGCACTAAAGAGAAGCACTTTTTGTTATATAGTATCAGGAATGCTTCCCTTTGTAGTCATCTAAAGGGGCTCAGTAAATGTAAGGGACCTGAATTTAAAAAAAAAACATGGGCACAGGGGAGTCAGTCAGCAAATATTTACCCCAACTTGATAGCACTTTCTACTTTGGTTGAAAAGAAAGGTGCTAAAGTTAGAGTAGATATCAACTGATTTTTTTAGACAAGAGGGAGAGTGCAAAAATGGCTGCAGAGGAGGATGCAAAATAGTGTCCAAATGTTGCTCCAAGTCATTAGCACTTAAAAGTTACAAGATGGAGGGAGAGGTATGAAGCAAAGACCTACACTAAATACAAAAACAGAGAGTGGCAGACCAAGCTTCTAGGTAAACAGCACCCTCTAGTGTTTTGAAAGGAAAGGCCTACACTAATGAACAATTATTTTGAAAAAATCAGGGGAGTCAGTCAGCATATATTTACCCCAACTTGATAGCACTTTCTACTGTGGTCGAAAAGAAAGATGCAAAAGTTAGAGTAGATATCAACTGTTATTCAGTCAAGAGGGCAAGGGAATGAAAACTGGCAGCAGAGAAGGATGCAAAATAGTGTCCAAATGTTGCTTTAAGAGGTTTTCACTTAAACGTTGATGGGAGAGGTATAAGGGTTTACAATATTGGTTACACTGACAAAGGAAATTCCATAGAAAAGAGGTTGAGTCTTGCCTGTAGTTCACTTCCTCATTAAAACTACCCCAAAGAGAAGCACTTATGAAAACAGGACCAATCAATGCTCCCATTTGAAGTAATCTTAATGTGTTGAACTCTGTAATTAAATGAGCATCGCATGGAGAACGCAGTCTGTAGTTCTTGAAGGCAACTGTCTCTTGAAGCACTGATCACTTGAAACTACCCCAACAAATAGCACTTACCAAATACAACAGACAAGTTAGTGCCATGGTGAGGGTACCGAGGGTGACAGTAGTAGCAGCTGAAAATCTTGTCCAATTTCTAGCCTGGAACTCGGTAGGACTGGACGAGATCCTTTGCAGTCAGAGACACGTGGAGAATGTTGCCTGCTTTTAGGAAGAGCTGGTCTGAGCCATGTGGTTCACCAGCACCCAATATAAGTGTGTCCATGCCCCCTTGGCTTTGCCGTGGTCGTTGACACTCTGCCTTTCTGTAAAGCCCATCAAGTTTTGATTGCAGATATAACATCTTTGGAACGACTCAGCATTTTTCAGCATGGGTGGACTTTTCACACATTTAAAAGCACTTCATGCAAATACAACAATGATGAACTTTATTGCCCCTGAATTTAGAAAAGAGGTCAAGTCATTTTTAAAGGAAAGGCCTACACTAAATACATAAACAGGAAG